>NC_141554.1:112070000-112230000 GCF_021556685.1 Rattus norvegicus
GGGAATAACACTTGAAATGTATATAAGAAATACTCAAGTTAATAAAAAAAAAAGAGGTATGGCCTTAATGGAGGAGGGGTGGCCTTGTTAGAGGACTTGTGTCACTATGGGGGTTGGCTTTAAGGCCTCCTAGTGCTCAAAGTCCCTGCTGCTCAAGCTCCAGCCCGGATGGAATCAGAGCCTCCTCTTGGCTGCCTTCAAATTAAGATGAAGAACTCTTGGCTCCTCCAGCACCAGTCTGTCTGCACATTTCTCTGCTTCCCACCTCTGGACTGAACCTCGGAACCTGTAAGCCAGCCCTAATTAAATGTTGTCCTTATAACAGTTGCATTGGTTATGGTGTGGGCTGCCCATAGCCGTAAAACCCTAAGAGAACTTCCTAACTGATTTTTGTTACTGTTATGAAACCTAATGTAAGTATGTGTGTTTTCCAATAGTCTCAGGCAACCCCTTTGAAAAGGTTGTTTGACTCCCACTCCAAAGGGGTCACAACCCACAGGTTGAGAGCCACTGATCTAAATGGAATTGGAAAATGTATTCTGAAGACCAGTGAGTGAGATCAAAGCTAAATTCAGATGATGTCCTGGACTGAAAGAGATGGGCTCTTTTACCTTGGTGAAATAACTTTTGGTTTCAGGGATTCTTTTTGAAATTTGGGAAAATGTTGTGAGCTGTTCATTACAAAATTGCGTATTTCTTTCATTCAGGCAAAGGAAAAATTGATATTCAAGCCTATTTAAGTCAATGGCAAGATGAACTTCTCAAAAAAGAAGAGAACATTAAAGATTTACCAAGAATGAATCAGGTATTCGTTTTTTCAATTCAATTTTCTCAGTGAAAATTCTTAATTTTTTTTATTAATGTGAGTGCATGATGCCCATGGTTCAGTCACCAATATCACAAAAGAAAAAGAAAGAAAAATAAAATAACATATACTATTACAAAAGAGTTAACTAATCCACAGGTTATCATCTTTATAAGATGCAGGTATCATTAAAGAGGTGAACAATTTTTAAATTATTTTATACTGTATACACTTAAATGTATTTTTGTTCTATAAGAAATCTTGTACATAGGACATATTTCCAACATCAAAACATATGTTTACCAAGTACACATTAAGTTGTCTACCAGATGTCAAATCTATTGCTAGTTACTAAGAAATTACTAAGATAGAGCTCACTTTAGTACCCAGTGATCTTGTAGTTGACACTACGTAGGCAGTACTAAGGACTAGTATAAATATGATCTAAATTGATCTCTTTCTTACACATTGCCCATATGTTTTTATATTCTTTAACAAAAGACCAAGTGATGCTCTCATACTGAAGTTTTCCCGAACTTTGCAAAAACAACTATCAAATAGCTTAGCGTGTCTTAATGGACTTTCCAGTTTGATAGTTAAATGAATCCTTTATAAAATAAGTATATGGTATATTTATTTTTCAATCTTTATAAATGATTGAAATATGTTATGAATGTAATATGAAAAGGAAGGAGGAAAGCATTTTATAACACATTTTATGAAATATTATTTGTACTTGTTTTATATACATATTAACCTTTAATGTTAGATGACTGAATTGTAGAACACTTGGGTTTGAATAGCCTTTTTTTTTTTTTTTTGGAACTGGGGACCGAACCCAGGGCCTTGCGCTTGCTAGGCAAGCGCTCTACCACTGAGCTAAATCCCCAACCCCGTTTGAATAGCTTTTAAATTGACAAGTGTTTACTAGGAATATCTAGAATTTTCTGGGGACAGTTAGCAGAAATACTAGATTTTCTTAACTTTGGCCCCATGTGTGCCTTTAAAGATAAGCACATCCGAAGGGATTTCTTAGATTCCTTTCACTACTAAGTAGGTCTCAAAAAGTCATTCTTCCCCAAAGTTAAATCACCTTTGTTTAGTGCCCAGTGTAGCCTTTTGAGATCAGATGAAGTCCATAACCCTTTTCTTAAAATTGGTTGATGAAAATTGCATGGAGGAAAACACAGAATTTTGAATAACCAAAATTGTCACCCAGCACTAAATAATCCTGGCAAGCCAGGATATTTAGTACCAATAAACCTGCCAGAGATTAGTTTGGATATGGTAGTCTTTGATTAGGCAATGTGTGAGATGGCTTTAGTGGCATGTTCTTCCATGGTTCATACTTACTTTTCTTGAGCAAAGATGTATCATGGATTCAGTTCTATGGTGAAGGTTATGTACTATAAATTTTATACAGGATGGTATCCACTTTTGAGTTCCACTTATATTTGCTAAATCTAACGTTAAAACATTCCATTTCCAACTTGTGTCTTCTAGTCACAATTTATTCAGTTTTCAAAGACCCTGTATAATTTATTTCATGAGGACCCCGAAGAAGAGGCGCTATATCAAGCCATTGCTATTGTAACCAACCTTCTTCTCAGGATGGAAGAAGTTGGAAGGAAACTCCATAGCCCGGCGTCATCAGCCAAAGGACTGTCCAGTGTAGCCTGTGATTCTGGACCCAGTGAGGGAAACACAGAGAGCAGTGTGAAGAAAGATCCTTCCTCTCCCAGAGAAGAACATCAGTGGTCCTTTGCATTCGAGCAGATTCTTGCTTCCCTGTTAAACGAACCGGCCCTGGTGAGGTTTTTTGAGAGACCCTTAGATTTAAAAGCCAAGCTAGAAAAGGCGAAAAGCTCCCAGTTAAGGTCTAGAACCAAGATGTAAATCTCTGCCGTCCTCCGGTTTGCTAAGATTCCTGTTCTATCAGCCTGGCTCCTGGGAATACTTCTCAGGAATAGATTGCATTACCAATGTGCTCCGGGGCAGAAGAGAAAGACACTCAGAAGCACAATGGTTCATTGCTTTGTATTAATTGCACTTTAAAAAATTCTCCCACTCTATGTCACAAGATAAGCATCATCAGGGTCACATGCTCCGTGGAACCACCAGAGGGCGCCACCATATCACTTTAGTGAGTCACTCACAAGTTTGTACTGCTGTTTCCATGAGATTACTGGTGTTTCAAAAGGTGATGATGTATTTATTTTAATGCTGTCATAGCATATTGGTAAGCTTTGTTTTTCAAATCGCCCCAGTCCTATAAAACCACCTTAGAAAACTGGACTTCAGAACTATAGCCTTAATTATCTAGGAAGTTGCCTTTTAGGGCCCTGATTCCCAAGTTCTATAACTGAAAGATTAACTTCTAAAATGTAATTTTATTCAGGACAGTAATACATGGTTTTTAAAATCAACTTCTTCATTCTCTGTTCCTGAGGGATTAAGCACTTGGAGGTTAACACTATTAACTCTGTTGCTGATAATGCAAATCAGGAAGTCTAAATTCTGGGCTGATATAAAGAAAAACAACACTAGATTTAGACTTAAATCAGATAAAGCCAGCATTTTGAAAAACAAGAAAAGGTTAGGAGACAGTTCAGTTGACTATCTAGCTCTTTCAGTTAGACTGAGATATAACTACAAATTGTTTATGGCTTTTGTTTCAGAATAGCGTGTGATTGCTTGTGTCCCAGCCTTATGTTTTTAATTTTCACTGGTTGTGTTTTAATTTGTAGTAGGTAGTGCGGAACAGCTACACTAAGATTGAATTGCTGTACTAGTCTGGCAAGCATGTGAAGTATACTTCATGTAATACTCACTAAGGTACTATGTGGAATTGCCAGCACCTACCTTAAAAAGGTTCGACTTAGATGTGCAATTTTTACACACTTTATGCTTCTTCTATGGCGGTCCATGTAAATATATATGGACTTTGATAGCACTTTAAAAAGAACAAAACAAAAAACAAGCAAACCACGTGGACCTGTCCTATCTTCTGCCATTTTTAACGAATACTTTATTTAGCAGTTGTCCTGGGAAATGGGGCAGGAACCATCATGTGGAGCTTGTGTCTCCACACTAGACTTTGATTTCAAGCCGTTGCCTTGGCTAGAAGGAAAACAATGAAAGGGTAGCCCTCCTTCATGGTGACCAAAGTCTCCCTTTGTGGGAAGGAATTGGTGTGGTCTGCCTTCCACGAGAACGTACCGTGAATAAAACCGAGCCGTGTTGCCATACTGCATACTATTTTCAAGGAAGTTAAGCACTTCTCACATTTTGTCTTTGAAAATTCCTGAGTTGGATGTGGTCAAATGCTGGTAGTGTCTTTAAGGTTTGATTATGCTGCCTTTTCAAGGAAATAACTATTTAAAAGAGATAGTGTAAAACTAAGCCTTTCTGCCTCAATTCAGAAATGATTAGCTAAAATATGTCCCCGTTTTCAATTTTAGTTAATAGTCTATGTGAGAACCATCACACATCTGTCATTATGCAATGATTGTTAAATTATACGACAATAGCTCTAGAAAAACATATGCTCCGTGCTTGTATACAAAGACACTGTTATACACACTTGGTTAATATTTTGTCAGTTGTATTTACAACACATACTTTCTTAAGAGAATATGTTGTTAATTTTTGATATTATTTTAGAGTCAAAATTGTAAAGATGACTGAATATTGTATTTTAGTCTAGATTAATTAACTACTTAAAGAGATTTTTGAGTTTCAAGAAGATTATAAATGAAGGTTAGCAAGACAACAATGTATTTTCTGAGTCTCCAAGAGAAGTGAAACATGTTATAGTTTTGTAGCTGCTGCCTTGTTAAGCAAATGATTATTATGAGTCACAATATTCAAAATATTTTGTTGTGTCAAACTGGACCAGTGCACTAACGCCTTTTACATTAAATGTTATAAGATGACGTGTCTTTATAAAGCTAAGTATTAAAAATCTATTATGTTAAATATGAACTGTTTATTAAAAAGCCAAATGTTGTTTTGGTTTTTTTTGGGGGGGGTTCTTTTTTTCGGAGCTGGGGACCGAACCCAGGGCCTTGCGCTTCCTAGGTAAGCGCTCTACCACTGAGCTAAATCCCCAGCCCCCAAATGTTGTTTTATTATGCATTTTACTTACACATAACTGAAAGATCACTTGAGGGTATCCTTTCTACGTCAGTGTAGGGTCTAGCTGTAAGAAAACCAGAACTTGTTCCCTAATAGTTTAGGCAGGAAACTGTTTATCACTGGATAGTAAGTGGCTTGTATAATTATTGAAAGACCAGCTTAGTTGAACTTTCAATTATAAGTTCCAAGACCACGCCCCTCCCAGGCTACCAGGAAAGTTGTTAATTCTTGTCCGGAAACGTGATTTGCTTGCAAATGGATGCCTAGTTCCTTACCCCTCACCACCCATGCACTCCCAACTAAATTGTAGCGAAACAGCCAAACATCTTCATAGACATCTTCAGCAGTAGAGATGTCAGAAGTCCAGAATGATGATGGTAAAGGAATACGGGAATTGTGCTTTTCCCTTCTGAAGTCCAGCAGACACGCTCATAGACCGGAATGGATCCTTTGAACTGTGTGAGGATTTACCCCTTCTCGTGCTGCATAATAAATTAGTATAATACACATTTAGTAACTAATTATTTTAGTATGTCATCACTAGGGACTCAGCCTAGCTAGGTCCTCTGGGTAGGATTATGAGGCTGTGACCTAGGGATAATCTAGACTGGTTCTCAGGTAGAGTTTCGGTTGGGGAAGAAGTCTACTTCCAAGTCTCTATGTCCTTTCTATCTAGGTCTGAAAGCACAGCCTCTTACAGGTGGCGAAGCTCAGCTGCTAAAGGCTACACACAATTCCACAGATGACTTTAGCATCTGTAGGTCTTGAGATAAAAAGATAAAAGGCCAGCCTCCAGAGTGAGTCTTCTGGGAAGAGTATCTTAGATCTGACGTAACCCCAATAGCGGTGCCCCTGCCTTTGCCATGTGCTTTTGATGAAAAAAAAACAACAAGTAATCAGTGCTGCCTGTGCTTAAGGGGAGAGGATTTCAGAAAAGCAAGATCAGCGGGCAGAGGTTAGGAGAGGTGCCCCCGAGAGCCCTAGAATCTACCTGCCGCCAGTGTCGATCTGTGTCATTTTCTATGTTACTTCTTTCTTTCACCACACACCACGCCCTTCTAATATATTTATAAATAATAGGTAATAACAGAAGCTGCTGCCCCAGCCCGTCATCCCAGAAACCTTCCTCCAATAAACAGGACACTGCTCTCCTAACGGAAGATCCAAGTCTCTCTCGAATCCATGCATGGCTGATGTTTGTTCCTCCTTATTCATTCTCCATCTCATCTTGAGAGCCTGCAATGTGTAAACTATAAAGTGAATACCAACGGATATAAAACAGAGGGAGGAGAGACTATTGAGGAAAATTGATATTATATATGAATATATATATACCTCATGAGGATGGAGAAACTGGGTGTCTCCTGCAGTCCTCATTTATCCAACTGGTCAAGGCTGTCATTGTGGTGGGAAGAGTTTGGTCTGATGATACCATAAACTAACTTTTTACAGTATATACATCTGTGAATTTTAACATGTATATACTTGTATCACAACAAGAATACAGAATAGTTTCTTTGCCCTAGGAACAAAATGCCATCCATTTATGTATTCTCTCACACACCTCACCAGGCACGGATCGGTTTTGAACTTTATAAAAACAGCAGATGATTGATTCCCCAACATCTCTACCCCTTATAGCCATGTAACTAAGGAGTGGTTAATCAGACACGTGTTCCTAGAATTTCTAAATGATTGGCAAGCCATAGGAAAGGCAGGGAAACGCAGTGCATTCTGGAGACGGAGGTGTCTGCTTCTGGAGTAGGTGTAAAAGTGATTTTTGAATGCTAACAATTTATCCCCCGCCATTTTTAACTGGATCACATTAGTACTTTGCGTTTTGGTTTATTATCAGCTATATTTTGTTTGAGGGCTTGAGGTAGACATCCGGGTGACATTGAGGCCCTGTGCCACTGGATCTCTGAAGGCAAGACAGATTCTTCCAGTAACTTCATTCCTAGACATTCATCAGAAAAAGCACGTTTACTTTATCTCAAGCTCACATTATGCTACAGTTTCTATTTCTGTCATTAGAACTACATTTTTACAACCATGCCATCCTTTACTAGCCACCCTAATTCCACCTATCTCTTTTGCAGGCATCAGTTTTTTGTGATTAATTTTAAAATCACTTTAATTTTTCAATTATGTATATGTGTGAATATACATATGAGGACAGGAATCTTTGCAGTCCGGAAGGCATCAGAACTCCTGAAACTGAAGTCATGGGCCATTTGTGAGTACCTGATAGGATGCTAGGAGATCAATTCAATTCCGGTACAAAAGCAACAAAATGTTGTTAATTGCTGAACCATCTCTGATTCCTGATTGAAGATATGTTTCTAAAGATGTATTTCATTTTAGACTATGTGCATGAGTGTTTGCCTATGTATGCGTATCACATTCATGTTTTGTGCCCCTCTGAAGCCAGAGAGGGTATCAGATCTCCTGGATCTGGAGTTCCAGATGGTTGTGAGCCACCATGTAGGTACTGGGAACTGAACTTGGGTCCTCTGGAAGAGTAACAAATGCTGTTAACCACTGAGTTGTGAGCCTCCGCCCTCATGCTTTTAAAATCTTAATCTTTCCAGTGGTCTGCATGTCTTATGGTTTATCTGGTTTTTAATTTTAATTTTGTGTATGATTTTTTGCCTACGTGGCCATGGCCTTTCTCTAGTGAAGACTCTGTTCCTTGAGCCTCATTTCCAGACTCATAGGAAGCCCAGTATGTTGAGTGATTCTGTCTCTGTTCTCACTCTTCTCTGGATCATTCTCTGCTCCTCAATATTATCAGGCTTTAAGAAAATTCTGTCTTAATGAGGGTTACCCAAAGCTCTACCCCCTCATCGCCTTCTAATAGAAATCAAGCCACATTAAGAACAGGACTATTCAGCTCCGAAAAAAAGAACCAAAAAAAAAAAAAAAAAAAAAAAGAACAGGACTATTTCCCCCCATGACAAATTGTCAGGTCATACAACAAGAAGCGCATATCAAGGAACTCATGAGCATCTTGCATCTGCACATCTTCGGCAATGGTGATCTTTAGTCCTTTTAACCGGTGGGAAATAATAGCTCACAGAGATTACAGTTTGTATTCTCTGTCTAGTTAACAAAGCTGAGTCGTGGGTTTGGGTTTGGTTTTTTTTTTTTTTTAATTTTTTGTTTTGAACAGTACTTGTGTTTAATATTTATCTTATTTTAGAAATATCTCTCCAGGGCTTTGTTTATTGGTAGAGCTTGAATGTCCATGTTTCTCCTTACCGAGTTCATATATTGAAACATAACCCCCAATTCTAAATAGTATTGAGGACAAACTAAATGTTAATTGGGGGGTTAGAGAGATGGCTCAGCAGTAATAGTACTGGCTACTCTTCCAAAGGGTCTGAGTTCAAGTCCCAGCACCCACATGGCAGCTCACAACTGTCTGTAACTTCAGTTCCAGGCCATCCAACATCTTCACAGACACACATGTAGGCAAAGTACGAATGCAAATAAAATAAAATCATTAAAAATGTTAATTATGTCCCAAGGCATTAGTACCCTTACGAAAAGACCCAAGAGAGCTGTCTTTTGTGCCTGGTAAAGACAGAAAGAAGTGTGCCATTTATGAAGCAGCTTGCCTCTTGGTCTTTGACTTTCCAAGTCTCTAAAACCACAAGCAATACATATGTATTGTTTATAAGGCATTTTGTTACAGCAAGCAAAATAGATGAAGAAAATCATTTTCACAGGTTTCTCTAACTAATGAACTCGCTCCTTGCATGTTGCAGATATTGGCCTTTTATCAAATGAATAGATTACAAATGCTCTCTCCCAATCCATGGGTTGTTTCTTCTCTCTGGTGGCTGTTGCCACATTGGTATCAGCACTTTTAGTTTGATACACTCCTATGGTTTTGGTTGTGGCCTGTTTTTCTTTTTTTTGTTTGTGTGTTTGTTTGTTTTGGTTTTGGTTTTGGGTTTTTTTGGGGGGTTTTTTGTTTTGTTTTCTGATTCAGATTAAGGAAACTGCTCATGAAAATTTCATAGAGTTTTACAGTCTTTAATCCATTTGATGTGATTTTATATGGTTTCAATAAATAATCCATTTTAATTTTCTTGCTATTAGATACTCAACTGTTGTACTTTATTGAAAAGACTGTTGTCTGATGAACTTCAATAAAGTCAACTTACCATAAGATGGGGATGATGGTGCACATTTTTTTTTTTTGGTTCTTTTTTCCGGAGCTGGGGACCGAACCCAGGGCCTTGCACTTATTAGGCAAGCGCTCTTCCACTGAGCCAAATCCCCAACCCCGATGGTGCACATTTTTAATCCCAGCACTCAGCAGACAGAGGCAAGTGGGTCTCTATGAGGTGGAGGCCAGCCATAGAAACTTTCATAAAAAGTTCCAGGACAGCAAGCTCCACAGAGAGACCTTGTTTAATAAAGAAGATAAAGCCATTGGTACAGTTCTTGCCTAGCCCTGTGGTCTAGTCTTCAACATCATACAAATTAAAAAATGAAGAATTCCGTAGGGAACGGGATGGTGTACCTTCCCTTGATATATACTTCAATGAGGAGCAGTCCTGCCGACCCCTACGTTGTGTTCTTCTATTTGCTTCTCAATGCAAAGTCTTATGTTGATTCTCTGTACCAATCAGTAGTCTTTTCTAAATGTAATATACTCTTTTAAAATAAAGTCTGGACATTCTTGAAAGACCAAAGCTATAGTGATAAAGAAGAGACCAATGGCTGCTCTGGGTTTCAGGGTATGGCTACATCTGACCACAAAGAAGCAACAGAGATTTTAGGAGATGATGAAACTTTAATGTGTCCTCTAGTTGAGGCTAACCTCAAACTCATAGTCCTCCTGCCCCTAGCTTCTCAGTGCCATCTGCCTCACTACTTTGCCTGACCTTTGTTTTCTTTTTTAATAATTTAGGAAGATTTAAAACATTTTTAACTTGATTTATTCCACGTGGAGGCATTCCATGATGATCATGCGGAAGTCGGAGGTCACCTTTCTTTCAGGAGTTGGGTTGTCTTCCCTGATTCATGGGATCAAACTTAAGTCACACCTGCACAGAAAGAACCGAACCATCTTGCTGGCCCTGGGAATTTTTTTAGTGTTTTTATACATTATATTCTGATAATAGCTCCCCTCTCACAACTCCCAGACCCTCACCCCTTCTTTCTCTTTAGAAAACAAATGGGCAAAAGGCAAAAAACAAACCAGGATTTAAAAAAACTATAAGAATTACCCACACGGAAAAAAAAGAAAGAAACATAAAAATACAAAGTTGGAAAGCATAATACAAAAACCGACGACCAGTAAGACAAAACATGCCCAAACAGAGGAACATGAAAACCATGGTTTATAGAAATATCATTGAGCTCCCAGCACAACCATGGCTTGTGGTCCCAAGAAACATCTGAAGTGCATAGCCACTCCAAAACATTGGATGCTAGATAAGTTGACTGACATGTTTCTCCTCGTCCATCCACTAATCCTCACAAGGTGAGGGAATGCCTGCCTCTGGTCATTTTCCTAAGGGACAGACTTAAATATGTCCTGACTGGAGATGAAGTAAAAAAGATTTGCATGCAGTGATTCATTAAGATTGATGGGAAAGTCAGGACTGATCTAACGTACCCTGCTGGGTTCATGGGTGTCATCAGCAGTGACAAGACTAAAGAGAATTTCCGTCTGATCATTGAATTATACCTTAGGAGGCCATGTACATGATGTGCAAAGTGAGAAAGATCTTTGCGGGCACAAAAGGAATCCCACGTCTGGTGACCCAGGATCACTACCCTGATCCCCTCATCCAGGTGAATGACACCATTCAAATTGATTTGGAAACAGGCAAAATAACTGACTTCATCAAGTTCGACACTGGGAACCTGCGTATGGTGACTGGAGGTGCTAACTTGGGGAGAATTGGTGTGGTCACCAATAGGGAGAGACATCCTGGCTCTTGTGATGTGGTTCATGTGAAAGACGCCAATGGCAACAGCTTTACCACTTGGCTCTCCAACATTATCATTATTGGCAAGGGCAATAAACCATGGATCTCTCCTCCCCAAGGAAAAGGAATCTGCCTCACCATTGCTGAAGAGAGAGGCAAGAGGCTAGCAGCCAAACAGAGCAGTGGGTGAACTGGCCTCTAGGAGACATGCTGGAGAAGTATTTGTACTCTCAATACTACAAACCTTTCTAGGCAACATGCTAGATTAAACAGCATGATGAAACTATATATTATTGGTTTCATCTTGTGTTGATCATTTATTGCTGGTCATCAGGCCCATTCTCCTGTGGTAAATATAACCAGTGAGTCTCCATTGAAGAAAACTATTTTTTCCTTTGTGAGCAGTTGTCAATTGGAGATAGATTCTTGGTTGGGTATGGGAGCCCATGTCTATTTCCTCATGTCAAAACTAGGTCCCAGTCACAGCCCCTGGAAATTACAGGTGAACTATCTTGCTATGTGACCCTAAGCACACAGTTAAATGGATGAAGTCTTTCTTGAGTGAACATACACCTCAGGGAGCATTATAGATTTACTGACCCCTGCTGGGCCTCAGCTCTTCTGATTCTCTCCAGAGATAACAATACTGATTTCTAAAACTCACAAATTTGTTTTGCCCATTTTTGAAAATTATGTATCTGCAATCTTACACTTGTGATGAAATATGCATTCTTTTGTCTTTAGCCTCTTTGAGTCAGCATTATGCTCATGAAATGTGTTCATATGGTATCTCAACCCTTAGTTCCCTTTGATTGTGCTGTGATATTTTGTTGTATAGATACAGTTTAAAAAATTCATTCTACTTTTGATAGAAATTTTGCTGCCTAATTTGGGAGTATTCTAAATAATGTGTCTGGAAGGACCGTTGTATTTGTATTTTTGTACCCATATTTATGCATTTCTTTAAAGTATTTATATATTTAGAAATAGAATTACTGAGGCATATGGTAACTCTGCTTTGAATATTTTAAGGCACTGACAGATTGTTCTCGAACGTGCTTGGACTGTTTTACATTTTCGGCCGCACTGGATCAGGTTTACTCTTTCTCTGCATCCTTGCTAGCACCTGTTATTTTCTGTCTCTTTATTAACAGCTGTTTTAGTATGCAGTAATATCTCACTGCAGGTTTTGATTCATATTATTAGCCTGGGACTTAATATTGAACAGCATTTTATGATCTTGATAGTTCCTGAGAGAAGCTCTCTGTCCACCTCAAGTTCAGATATTGGCGCCTAATTCCCATTACCTCACAGCATAAATTTGGAAACAGGGGGTTTGAAACGGGGCTTCCAAGGAGATGATTAAATCAGAAATAAGACCTCATCCCAGTAAGAACCAGTAGTTCCCCAGGGAGGGATGGGACCCCATGAGAGCTCCCTCCCTCATTCATGACTGACTGTTGTCAAGCCCAGTCTTGAAAGGGATGGGAGAGAGAGAGAAGAGAGAGAAGGCGATAAGGATACATTACATACATGTGTGGAATCGTCAGAAAACAGATTGAGGCCTTTAGGTTGGGGTGCTAGTCCAGCAAGAATGGTTTGTGTTAAGAAAAGACAGACCTGCACATATACTATATATATATATATATATATATATGATATTATCTGAAAACAAATTTAATTGATAAACAATTTCCAGCATGCATGAGAAAAGAGCTCTCAAGTCCCCAGCTCTCAGCAGAGCAATTACCAGTGGATGACTTTGTGGAAGAACAGTCACTTTTCTTTATAGGTACAGTCACTGGTAGGTTGTCCAGGCCCCAGTGGATGACCCCACAGTCACATGCATATGAGCATCAGTAATCAGATTCAGTGATACACACACACTCACTCTCACACACACACTCACACACACACACACACTCACACACACACACACACTCACACACACTCACACACACAGAGAGAGACAGAGACAGAGACAGAGAGAAGGAGGAGGAGGAGGAGGAGGAGGGGGAGGAGGAGGGGGGGAGGAGGAGGAAGAGGAGGAGGAGGAGGAGGAGGAGGAGGAGGAGGAGGAGGAGGAGGAGAAGAAGAAGAAGAAGAAGAAGAAGAAGAAGAAGAAGAAGAAGAAGAAGAAGAAGAAGAAGAAGAAGAAGAAGAAGTTGTTGTTGGAGGCATTGGAGAGTAGTGGGGATCGGAATGGGGAGTGAGGGGTGGATATAATCATTGTATTATATACTTACACAAAACTTTAAAGGGTAAGTACAAATATTTTAATTTTGGAAAAGAAAGGTCAACACCGGGGTGAGTGTGTGCACTGAGGAATACTGACAACATACAGAAGCAATGAGAAGGCCCATCTACACCTGAGGAGAGAGGCTTCAGAAACCAGGAGTGCTGACATGAGCTTGGCCCTTAAGCCACCAGAATTGTGAGAAATTTGTTGTTGTTACGACTACTACTACTACTGCTGCTGCTGCTGCTGCTGCTGCTGCTACTGGTATTATTGTTGTTTGTATTGGATTTTTTTTCACTGGTAATTTTTTATTGGATATTTTATTTACCTACATTTCTTTTTTTTATTATTTTTTTTATTAACTTGAGTATTTCTTATATACATTTCAAGTGTTATTCCCTTTCCCGGTTTCCGGGCAAACATCCCCCTCCCCCCTCCCCTTCCTTATGGGTGTCCCCCTCCCAACCCTCCCCCCATTGCCGCCCTCCCCCCATAGACTAGTTCACTGGGGGTTCAGTCTTAGCAGGACCCAGGGCTTCCCCTTCCACTGGTGCTCTTACTAGGATATTCATTGCTACCTATGGGGTCAGAGTCCAGGGTCAGTCCATGTATAGTATTTAGGTAGTGGCTTAGTCCCTGGAAGCTCTGGTTGCTTGACATTGTTGTACTTTTGGGGTCTCGAGCCCCTTCAAGCTCTTCCAGTTCTTTCTCTGATTCCTTCAACGGGGGACCTATTCTCAGTTCAGTGGTTTGCTGCTGGCATTCGCCTCTGTATTTGCTGTATTCTGGCTGTGTCTCTCAGGAGCGATCTACATCCAGCTCCTGTCCGTCTGCACTTCTTTGCTTCATCCATCTTGTCCAATTGGGTGGCTGTATATGTATGAGCCACCTGTGGGGCAGGCTCTGAATGGGTGTTCCTTCAGTCTCTGTTTTAATCTTTGCCTCTCCCTTCCCTGCCAAGGGTATTCTTTTTCCTCATTTAAAGAAGGAGTGAAGCATTCACATTTTGATCATCCGTCTTGAGTTTCGTTTGTTCTAGGGATCTAGGGTAATTCAAGCATTTGGGCTAATAGCCACTTATCAATGAGTGCATACCATGTATGTCTTTCTGTGATTGGGTTAGCTCACTCAGGATGATATTTTCCAGTTCCAACCATTTGCCTACGAATTTCATAAACTCGTTGTTTTTGATAGCTGAGTAATATTCCATTGTGTAGATGTACCACATTTTCTGTATCCATTCCTCTGTTGAAGGGCATCTGGGTTCTTTCCATTTTCTGGCTATTATAAATAAGGCTGCGATGAACATAGTGGAGCACGTGTCTCTTTTGTATGTTGAGGCATCTTTTGGGTATATGCCCAAGAGAGGTATAGCTGGATCCTCAGGCAGTTCAATGTCCAATTTTCTGAGGAACCTCCAGACTGATTTCCAGAATGGTTTTACCAGTCTGCAATCCCACCAACAATGGAGGAGTGTTCCTCTTTCTCCACATCCTCGCCAGCATCTGCTGTCACCTGAGTTTTTGATCTTAGCCATTCTCACTGGTGTGAGGTGAAATCTCAGGGTTGTTTTGATTTGCATTTCCCTTATGACTAAAGATGTTGAACATTTCTTTAGGTGTTTCTCAGCCATTCGGCATTCCTCAGCTGTGAATTCTTTGTTTAGCTCTGAACCCCATTTTTTAATAGGGTTATTTGTTTCCCTGCGGTCTAACTTCTTGAGTTCTTTGTATATTTTGGATATAAGGCCTCTATCTGTTGTAGGATTGGTAAAGATCTTTTCCCAATCTGTTGGTTGCCGTTTTGTCCTAACCACAGTGTCCTTTGCCTTACAGAAGCTTTGCAGTTTTATGAGATCCCATTTGTCGATTCTTGGTCTTAGAGCATAAGCCATTGGTGTTTTGTTCAGGAAATTTTTTCCAGTGCCCATGTGTTCCAGATGCTTCCCTAGTTTTTCTTCTATTAGTTTGAGTGTGTCTGGTTTGATGTGGAGGTCCTTGATCCACTTGGACTTAAGCTTTGTACAGGGTGATAAGGATGGATCGATCTGCATTCTTCTACATGTTGACCTCCAGTTGAACCAGCACCATTTGCTGAAAATGCTATCTTTTTTCCATTGGATGGTTTTGGCTCCTTTGTCAAAAATCAAGTGACCATAGGTGTGTGGGTTCATTTCTGGGTCTTCAATTCTGTTCCATTGGTCTATCTGTCTGTCTCTGTACCAATACCATGCAGTTTTTATCACTATTGCTCTGTAATACTGCTTGAGTTCAGGGATAGTGATTCCCCCTGAAGTCCTTTTATTGTTGAGGATAGCTTTAGCTCTCCTGGGTTTTTTGTTATTCCAGATGAATTTGCAAATTTTTCTGTCTAACTCTTTGAAGAATTGGATTGGTATTTTGATGGGGATTGCATTGAATCTGTAGATTGCTTTTGGTAAAATGGCCATTTTTAATAAATTAATCCTGCCAATCCATGAGCATGGGAGATCTTTCCATCTTCTGAGGTCTTCTTCAATTTCTTTCCTCAGTGTCTTGAAGTTCTTATTGTACAGATCTTTTACTTGCTTGGTTAAAGTCACACCGAGGTACTTTATATTATTTGGGTCTATTATGAAGGGTGTCGTTTCCCTAATTTCTTTCTCGGCTTGTTTCTCTTTTGTATAGAGGAAGGCAACTGATTTATTTGAGTTAATTTTATACCCAGCCACTTTGCTGAAGTTGTTTATCAGCTTTAGTAGTTCTCTGGTGGAACTTTTGGGATCACTTAAATATACTATCATGTCATCTGCAAATAGTGATATTTTGACTTCTTCTTTTCCGATCTGTATCCCCTTGACCTCCTTTTGTTGTCTGATTGCTCTGGCTAGAACTTCAAGAACTATATTGAATAAGTAGGGAGAGAGTGGGCAGCCTTGTCTAGTCCCTGATTT
Organism: Rattus norvegicus; assembly: GCF_021556685.1. NCBI lineage: Eukaryota > Metazoa > Chordata > Mammalia > Rodentia > Muridae > Rattus > Rattus norvegicus. The sequence goes on from NC_141554.1 coordinate 112,086,065, forward strand.
TAGTGGAATTGCTTCAAGTTTCTCTCCATTTACTTTAATGTTAGCAACTGGTTTGCTGTATATGGCTTTTACTATGTTTAGGTATGGGCCTTGAATTCCTATTCTTTCCAGGACTCTTATCATGAAGGGGTGTTGAATTTTGTCAAATGCTTTCTCAGCATCTAATGAAATGATCATGTGGTTCTGTTCTTTCAGTTTGTTTATATAATGGATCACGTTGATGGTTTTCCGTATATTAAACCATCCCTGCATGCCTGGGATGAAGCCTACTTGATCATGGTGGATGATTGTTTTGATGTGCTCTTGAATTCGGTTTGCCAGAATTTTATTGAGTATTTTTGCGTCGATATTCATAAGGGAAATTGGTCTGAAGTTCTCTTTCTTTGTTGTGTCTTTGTGTGGTTTAGGTATAAGAGTAATTGTGGCTTCGTAGAAGGAATTCGGTAGGGCTCCATCTGTTTCAATTTTGTGGAATAGTTTGGATAATATTGGTATGAGGTCTTCTATGAAGGTTTGATAGAATTCTGCACTAAACCCGTCTGGACCTGGGCTCTTTTTGGTTGGGAGACCTTTAATGACTGCTTCTATTTCCTTAGGAGTTATGGGGTTGTTTAACTGGTTTATCTGTTCCTGATTTAACTTCGATACCTGGTATCTGTCTAGAAAATTGTCCATTTCCTGAAGATTTTCAAGTTTTGTTGAATATAGGTTTTTATAGTAAGATCTGATGATTTTTTGAATTTCCTCTGAATCTGTAGTTATGTCTCCCTTTTCATTTCTGATTTTGTTAATTTGGACGCACTCTCTGTGTCCTCTCGTTAGTCTGGCTAAGGGTTTATCTATCTTGTTGATTTTCTCAAAGAACCAACTTTTGGTTCTGTTGATTCTTTCTATGGTCCTTTTTGTTTCTACTTGGTTGATTTCAGCTCTGAGTTTGATTATTTCCTGCCTTCTACTCCTCCTGGGTGTATTTGCTTCTTTTTGTTCTAGAGCTTTTAGGTGTGCTGTCAAGCTGCTGACATATGCTCTTTCCTGTTTCTTTCTGCAGGCACTCAGCGCTATGAGTTTTCCTCTTAGCACAGCTTTCATTGTGTCCCATAAGTTTGGGTATGTTGTATCTTCATTTTCATTAAATTCTAAAAAGTTTTTAATTTCTTTCTTTATTTCTTCCTTGACCAGGTTATCATTGAGTAGAGCATTGTTCAATTTCCAAGTATATGTGGGCATTCTTCCTTGATTGTTATTGAAGACCAGTTTTAGGCCGTGGTGGTCCGATAGCACGCATGGGATTATTTCTATCTTTCTGTACCTGTTGAGGCCCGTTTTTTGACCAATTATATGGTCTATTTTGGAGAAAGTACCATGAGGAGCTGAGAAGAAGGTATATCCTTTTGCTTTGGGATAGAATGTTCTATAAATATCTGTTAAGTCCATTTGGCTCATGACTTCTCTTAGTCTGTCGACATCACTGTTTAATTTCTGTTTCCATGATCTGTCCATTGATGAGAGTGGGGTGTTGAAATCTCCCACTATTATTGTGTGAGGTGCAATGTGTGCTTTGAGCTTTAGTAAGGTTTCTTTTACGTATGTAGGTGCCCTTGTATTTGGGGCATAGATATTTAGGATTGAGAGTTCATCTTGGTGGATTTTTCCTTTGATGAATATGAAGTGTCCTTCCTTATCTTTTTTGATGACTTTTAGTTGGAAATTGATTTTATTTGATATTAGAATGGCTACTCCAGCTTGCTTCTTCTGACCATTTGCTTGGAAAGTTGTTTTCCAGCCTTTCACTCTGAGGTAGTGTCTGTCTTTGTCTCTGAGGTGTGTTTCCTGTAGGCAGCAGAATGCAGGGTCCTCGTTGTGTATCCAGTTTGTTAATCTATGTCTTTTTATTGGGGAGTTGAGGCCATTGATATTGAGAGATATTAAGGAATAGTGATTATTGCTTCCCGTTATATTCATATTTGGATGTGAGGTTATGTTTGTGTGCTTTCATTCTCTTTGTTTTGTTGCCAAGACGATTAGTTTCTTGCTTCTTCTAGGGTATAGCTTGCCTCCTTATGTTGGGCTTTACCATTTATTATCCTTTGTAGTGCTGGATTTGTGGAAAGATATTGTGTAAATTTTGTTTTGTCATGGAATATCTTGGTTTCTCCATCAATGTTAATTGAGAGTTTTGCTGGATACAGTAACCTGGGCTGGCATTTGTGTTCTCTTAGGGTCTGTATGACATCAGTCCAGGATCTTCTGGCCTTCATAGTTTCTGGTGAGAAGTCTGGTGTGATTCTGATAGGTCTCCCTTTATATGTTACTTGACCTTTTTCCCTTACTGCTTTTAATATTCTTTCTTTATTTTGTGCGTTTGGTGTTTTGACAATTATGTGACGGGAGGTGTTTCTTTTCTGGTCCAATCTATTTGGAGTTCTGTAGGCTTCTTGTATGTCTATGGGTATCTCTTTTTTTAGGTTAGGGAAGTTTTCTTCTATGATTTTGTTGAAGATATTTACTGGTCCTTTGAGCTGGGAGTCTTCACTCTCTTCTATACCTATTATCCTTAGGTTTGATCTTCTCATTGAGTCCTGGATTTCCTGTATGTTTTGGACCAGTAGCTTTTTCTGCTTTACATTATCTTTGATAGTTGAGTCAATGATCTCTATGGAATCTTCTGCTCCTGAGATTCTCTCTTCCATCTCTTGTATTCTGTTGGTGAAGCTTGTATCTACAGCTCCTTGTCTCTTCTTTTGGTTTTCTATATCCAGGGTTGTTTCCATGTGTTCTTTCTTGATTGCTTCTATTTCCATTTTTAATTCCTTCAACTGTTTGATTGTGTTTTCCTGGAATTCTTTCAGGGATTTTTGTGTCTCCTCTCTATGGGCTTCTACTTGTTTATTTATGTTTTCCTGGAATTCTTTCAGGGATTTTTGCGATTCTTTCAGGCATTTTTGAGATTCCTCTCTGTAGGCTTCTACTTGTTCTCTACGGGAGTTCTTCACGTCTTTCTTGAAGTCCTCCAGCATCATGATCAAAAATGATTTTGAAACTAGATCTTGCTTTTCTGGTGTGTTTGGATATTCCATGTTTGTTTTGATGGGAGAATTGGGCTCCGATGGTGCCATGTAGTCTTGGTTTCTGTTGCTTGGGTTCCTGCGCTTGCCTCTCGCCATCAGATTATCTCTAGTGTTACTTTGTTCTGCTATTTCTGACAGTGGCTAGACTGTCCTATAAGCCTGTGTGTCAGGAGTGCTGTAGACCTGTTTTCCTCTCTTTCAGTCAGTTATGGGGACAGAGTGTTCTGCTTTCCGGCGTGTGGTTTTTCCTCTCTACAGATCTTCAGCTGTTCCTGTGGGCCTGTGTCTTGAGTTCACCAGGCAGCTTTCTTGCAGCAGAAAAGTTGGTCTTACCTGTGGTCCCAAGGCTCAAGTTCACTCGTGGGGTGCTACCCACGGGCTCTCTGCAGCGGCAGCAACCAGGAAGACCTGTGCCGCCGTGTCCGGGAGCTTCAGTGCACCAGGGTTCCAGATGGTCTTTGGCTTTTTCCTCTGGCGTCCGAGATGTGTGTGCAGAGAGCAGTCTCTTCTGGTTTCCCAGGCTTGTCTGCCTCTCTGAAGGTTCAGTTCTCCCTCCCACGGGATTTGGGTGCAGAGAACTGTTTATCCGGTCTGTTTCCTTCTGGTTCTGGTGGTGTCTCAGGCACAGGGTTCCTGCCGCTCCTGGGCCCTCCCCCACGGGAGTCCAGAGGCCTTATACAGTTTCCTCTTGGGCCAGGGATGTGGGCAGGGGTGAGCAGTGTTGGTGGTCTCTTCCGCTCTGCAGCCTCAGGAGTGCCCACCTGACCAGGCGGTTGGGTCTCTCTCTCACAGGGTCTGGGGGCAGAGAGCTGCTGCAGGCCGGGATCCGCGGGTGTGGGACTTCCGGTAAACACAGAACGTGCCCGGTCCTACAGGAATTCTGCTTCCGTGTGTCCCAAGCTCACCAGGCAGCTTTCTTGCAGCAGAAAAGTTGGTCTTACCTGTGGTCCCGGGGCTCAAGTTCGCTCGTGGGGTGCTGCCCACGGGCTCTCTGCAGCGGCAGCAACCAGGAAGACCGTATTGGATATTTTTTATTTACATTTCTTTTTATTCAGTTTTTTATTGGATACTTTTAACTTACATTTCAAATTTTATTCTCTTTTCCAGTTTCCTGTCCATAGCCCCCTATCCCCTCCCCCTCCCCTTCTTCTGTAAGGGCGTTTCCCCCCCATCCTTCCCCCTTCCCACCTCCCCACCCTGACATTCCCCTACACTGGTGGGGGGGTCCAACCTTGGCAGGACCAAGGGCTTCTCCTCCCATTGGTGCCCAACAAGGCCATCCTCTGCTACATATGCAGCTGGAGCCATGAGTCTGTCCATGTATACTATTTGGATGGTGGTGGTTTAGTCCCTGGAAGCTCTGGTTGGTTGGCATTGTTGTTCTTATGGGGTTGCAAGCCCCTTCAACTCCTTCAGACCTTTCTCTGATTCCAACGGGGGTCTCATTCTCAGTTCAATGGTTGGCTGCTAGCATTCACCTCTGTATTTGTCAGGCTCTGGCAGAGCCTCTCAGGAGACAGCTATATCCGGCTCCTGTCAGCATGCACTTCTTGGCTTCAGAAATATTGTTTAGTTTTGGTGGCTTCGTATATATGGGCTGGTATTACTGTTGTTGTTGTTGTTGTTGTTGTTGTTGTTGTTGTTGTTGTTGTTGTTGAACTCACATGGCCCGGGCTATTTTGTTATGGCAGGGCCTAGCAAACGAATGTAGCTGATAACTCTGGCCACCTTCCCATGTGCTGGTTTGCCATCTGTATATTCATCCACATGGTGGCACTGCTGTCTCATGCCCTTTGTCATTTTCCTGGCTAACTTACATATCTACTCTCCTTTTGCTTGTTTTGTTCTTGCTGTCGTGTTTTGAGGGCTCTATAATCTAAATGTCTTTGTCCTTTGTAGCTTGTAGTTAATGACTCAAAGGATCTTTAAGGGAACATGAGTTGTTATTTAATACAGTCCAATTTATCCATTTTCCTTTGTAGTCATGTTAGGTGTTGTTTTGGCATTCTTTGCCTGCTTGGGGATCTCAAAGATTTTCTGCTTTTGCACCAGTCTATGATCCATTTTTTTTAATTTTAAGTGATTTTATTGCATATATTGGTATAACTATTTCATCAGTTATTACTTTACCATCTTGGTGTGGCTAATTTATAAATTAAATTTTCGAAAAGAAAGAAAAAAAGAAGACATGGACATAAATGCATATAATTAATTGAAGCTGCCAGTGTGAAAAACTACAGATTTTTATCAGTCTACCAATGTGATTGTTGGGAAAAGATAAGCCTGTGGGTGTAGTAAAGAGGTCAGCGGTTGCCATTACATCAGAAGGAAAAGGGGCGAATAAATAGATGTGCTATTTATGTTTATTAAATATCATTATAATATACTGTAGTTGTGGATACATGACACTACACATCCCTCAAAGGTCAAAGAACTTAAAAACAAAAACTGCACTGTTACATATACAACAACACACAATTGTCAGTTCATCGCACAAATGCACCACACAACTGCAAGACTTTAGTGAGGACGATGTGTAGAGGGTCATTTCTGCATAGCTTTCTACAAACCTAAAACTGCTTTAGAATAGTCTACTAATCTTTTTTTTTTTTGTAAGTGAAAAGCACAAAACAGTAGGGCAAACACTTCCACTAGCTACAGAACTCACAGTCCATATTATTTGCTTAAGGTTTCCTTCCTTCTTTCTTTCTCTCTCTCTTTCTTTCTTTCTTTCTTTTTCATCTTTATTAACTTGAGTATTTCTTATATACATTTCGAGTGTTATTCCCTTTCCCGGTTTCCGGGCAAACATCCCCCTCCCCCCTCCCCTTCCTTATGAGTGTTCCCCTCCCAACCCTCCCCCCATTGCCGCCCTCCCCCCACCAGTCTAGTTCACTGGGGGTTCAGTCTTAGCAGGACCCAGGGCTTCCCCTTCCACTGGTGCTCTTACTAGGATATTCATTGCTACCTATGGGGTCAGAGTCCAGGGTCAGTCCATGTATAGTCTTTAGGTAGTGGCTTAGTCCCTGGAAGCTCTGGTTGCTTGGCATTGTTGTTCATATGGGGTCTCGAGCCCCTTCAAGCTCTTCCAGTTCTTTCTCTGATTCCTTCAACTGGGGTCCTGTTCGCAGTTCAGTGGTTTGCTGCTGGCATTCGCCTCTGTATTTGCTGTATTCTGGCTGTGTCTCTCAGGAGCGATCTACATCCGGCTCCTGTCTGCCTGCCCTTCTTTGCTTCATCTATCTTATCTAGTTTGGTGGCTGTATATGTATGAGCCACATGTGGGGCAGGCTCTGAATGGGTGTTCCTTCAGTCTCTGTTTTAATCTTTGCCTCTCTCTTCCCTGCCAAGGGTATTCTTTGTTCCTCTTTTAATGAAGGAGTGAAGCATCTATGATCCATTTTTTAAGTTACATGTCTTTATTGTATTATGTGTGTCATGTGTTTATTGTATGTGTATATGTGCATACACACATATTCCATGACACAAATGTGTAAGTCAGAGGACATCCTTGGACCCTCTGTTGACACTTTGTGAATGTGGAGAATTGAACTCAGGCCATCAAATAAAGCACCTACTTTACCTGTTAAGTCAGCTTGCCTATGGTGCATTTTGAGCCTTTGGTTTGTTGTTTTATTTTTTAATTTGAATTTTACTTATTTAATTATCTATCATGTGTGTGTGCATGTGTGTGTGCATAGGGAGCAAGGGACGTTTTGAGTAAATGTGTATTGTTTGGTATGAGTATAGACATGTCAAAGACCCAAGTTCTTTGGACCCACAGGACTGGAAAAGCCTTACCCAAGCAGGGTTCAGAGGTATGGCAAAGCCTTCTTTGGGACTGTGTGTGAATGTTACCAGTGTGTACAGAAAGCATCCACTGTAGCTTTCTCCCAACCCAAGCTATTAAGGGCCTGCAGAATGCTCCCTTAATAAGTTTGTTTCCTTGTTCCACTGCAATAGCCCATTTCCCTGTTCAATCGAACATATTGAACAGGCTGCATTTTGGGATGCTGTGGCTTCTCCATGAGAGCGTCCAGCTCACTGTATCTCAGCTTTTATGGAAAAGTGTCTATCTTTTCGTCATTCCCTCATCGCCACCAGTTGGTCAGAATTCTGGAACCAAGCTGTTTTATTGTTAGAGTTTCTGTTGTTGTTCTGAAATTGTCTTTAAAAATCACAGATAAAATTGTCATGATTTTCTAAAGTGTTTCTGCATTATGGAATAACCAAGTCTCCCCAGTTAGGAGACACATTACCTTTCCATTATTCTAGATTTTTGTGCTGAAAATATTTAACCTCCTGTCCCTTACTTTGTAGAGTCTGAGCATTATTGTGTAGCCCTAGCTGGCCTGTATTTCACAAGCTATCACGGTATGTTTTAAACTTGTAGCAGTCCTCCTGTCTCAGCCTCCCAGGTACTGGTATCGGGTGGTGGCATGAAGCATTATGCTTGGCTCTGTTGACATTTTCAAAACGGCAGCATAATCATCATCTTGTGCTCCCATGATCCTTCTCACAGTATCCGCAATAACTCATAAACAAACGGCAGATGGATGGCTCTGTTAGCATTTTTCAAAACTGCAGCATCTTGCCAATAACCATAGTCATTTTGTATCTGTTCGCCAGTCTCTCTCCAACTTCCTCTCTTTGGCCTCTAACCTCTGACCTGAGCAACTGTCCTCCGATTTTTGGGAGATATACTTCAAGAGATGAAATCTGTATGCTGAAGAGACATGTGTGCTCCCGCGGTCCTGCTAGCACTACACACAATAACTGAAGTAAACAGCAGATGAATGGACGAAGAGAGGGTGGTAAGCATGCACAATGGAATACTGAAAATTGAAAGCAGTCCTGCCGTTCGAGATACGAATGACTGGAGGGCACAGTGATCTTAACTGAAGCCACCCACAGAGAGGCAAATGCGAGCTGATCTCACTTAAATGTGCAATCTGAAAGACTTGATTCACTTTGGACTTTTAAATAAAGGACAAGGTGTAATTTGAGGTTCAGTGTTTTGTGCCTTTGCCTGTGTAGTTGGGCCAGTACTGGCTTTTTGGGACAAGCTCTTTCTCCCCTAGAATTGCTTTTATGCTTTTGACAAAACCCAATCTGCTATATGTGTGTATGGGTGTATTTTCATCTTTAGAAGACATTTGCCCCTTGGTATCAACTTCTAGACTTCGTTTTGCCTGCTCTTACTGTGTCCAGGACTTTATAGGAATATCCCATTGCCTTTGGCCTTTACTGATTCCATGCAGCTGCCAGTTCTATTGTGCCCTTTGAGGCTGATGTATCGGGGTGGGGGTTGTTTTGGTTTGCCTTGGTTTTGTCCCCCTCTGACTGGCTGAACCCGTAAAGCCAAAAGGAGCAATGTAAGCCTTCTAAGGAACATTTGGAAAACAAGCGAATAAAAATGAAAAGCTCACAGATCATGCACTCTTAGATACTGTTTGTAGATTTTACTTTTTAACCTGCCTATCTCCTTTTTAAAACATTCATTACTTATTTATGAATTAATGATGAGTTCTCACTGTTTAATTCAGGCTGGCCTCAAACTCACAAACTTCCTGCCTCTGCCACCAGACTGTTGGGATTACTACTGTTTTAGCGACCATGCCAACTTTATTTCTCTCTTTGCCTTGGAAACACTGGTCTCATTATTTTATCCCATGCGTGCGGGTGCTCACAGATGTACAGCATTTATGTAGAATAGGTGAACACGGAGGTGCCAGTGCTCCGGGCTCTCACTTGCATGTGGAGCGCCTCACGGGCACTGCAAGCTGAGAAGGGTGTGAGAGTGAGGGAACAAAAAAATGATTAAAGGGTGCAAGGAGAAATAACTCCTTATGTTCTATACAGAACAGTGGGATTACTAACAGGAATCCAGAAAAGACTTCAAAATGGCCAGAAGAGAAGAATTAGAACAGCCTTAACACCAAGAAATCCTTGGAGGGAATGATAAGCCAATCGCCTTGATTCTGTCTTTCCTTGTTATTGTAAATGCATTGGAATAGCCACCCCACCACACACACAATAACATGCATAGTTGCATTAATTTGTTGAATTTAACTTGATGTATGTCCCTGTTCCTCAGATCAGTGATGGGTGTGGAAAGCGAGTATGTGTCCCCTTTCTACCCACAGTGGACATGGATTGGGATCGAGCTGAAACCCTAGGTGCTGTGCGTTCAAAGGGAAGTTTTTACCTGAATCTTAACATTTGCTGTTCTTTCAGACAAAGCAGAAAATATTAACAAAACCTTGATTTGAGAGTTCAGTATCTCCCTCTCTCTGACCATCCCAGGGGGCTCTGGCTTTTGAGGAATTGGAAAATGCAGCGTAAGGATACTTCTCTGTCAGCCTGAGGAGCCAGTCTTCAGAACAGATTTGGCCTGCCCTAGGAATCTTATACCACATGGCCTGTGTACAAAGGATGGGGATCATGCTTTGCTCTGACATCTTTGCTGTGACGGGAGGCCCAGTACTTGATCTGAGGCTAATCCGATTTGTAAGTCCCATGTAGAAAGACGGAAGACAGGAAGCTCCCAAGTGCCTGGAATTACAAGTGACAGTATTTGCCATAGAGCACAGCTGAAGTATGAAAAGAGGGTTAAAAATGCTCTGTTTCCCTAATATTACAGTGCTCCACTAGCTGTTCCACAAATGCCGATTGGGAAGAAATTGATCTCAATGCTGGCTCCTCAGCTTGTGTTGTCATGGTAACGAGAGAGTGAAGATCAAGTGACAGCACAAAGCGAAATTCAGTGTCACTCAGAAATCCAGCAGGAAGAAGTAACAAGATTTCCCCTCTCTGCAGAGCCACGCTCGCCAGAGCTCCCATGTCAAATAAGGGCTGGGGGGGGGGGGGTCTTTGGGCTCAGTGATTTATCTCAGTCCCGCTTGGATGGTTACCACCATGTTAGAATAAGACAAGGCAGCCTCTGGTAGTGGCTGTCAAGCCTATGTTCTCTGCCCCTGGGACACGTCAAGTGACACTGAGAGCTTTGAGTTATTTATTATCACCAGCCCCATCCGTGCCTGCAAAAAAAAAAAAAATGCTGCCTACCACTGGGATCCACACTGAGGGTACAAATCAACACTTCCCCATCTTTGCATGAACTAGAGACAAGTTGCCCTTCGGAGACCAAGTGGTTAGTTCCAACAGGAGATGAGCCACTAAACCAAGCAGGCTGTGAGTGCAGACATTAGCTTAGCAGTGTACAGTGCTTGGGTGAGGACATAATGTTCGTGGCACTTCAGCCCTGTCCTCTAATCTTTGATCATACTCCTGGCCTACTTTTAAGATGTGGCTATTTTGGGTCACCGGGCCTAGCAACATGCTGCCATTTCCTTTGTGTGAAGACCTCTAGTGTGACCGTTTACCAGGGGAACAACTTCAACTTCTGTGGAAATAGGAAATAGGGTATCAGAGTGTAGCGATGTGACTTTCAAGAGTCATCCATGACCTGGGGTATAAATGCCTCATCCTTGGACGGAACTCAGGGTCATAGGTGATTGCAAGGGCTGGTAGAAAGCACTGAGCTTGACTTAAGACTCTGGGTGTTGTTGGTCCTGCCCCCTGGGCAGCCTTGAACACAGTGTTTCCTTTCCACCCTACTCCATCTCTTTAGTGAGTGTGAAAAGCAACTGGGAGCTCAGAGTAAAGTTACTTTCAAATACAGATAGAGATGCTGGCCTGTGCGAGGCAATGGTAGTATCCGCAAGAGACTGGAAATGTGCAGTTGAGCATCTTAAAACAGACACGGAAAAGACCAAGTATGCTAGTCTAGCCCACAAGCACTAAAGCAATGCATTTTTAAATGGTTCTCACTTATGAACCCTCTACACTCAGTGAAATTTTGCACAGCTTTTGGTGTATAAATATATATAAAGGCTATACATAAGACATTTACCTGTAATAAACACTAAAGATTTTTAATTCTTTGGTATACAAATAATTTTTTACCATTTGTTGAAGATAAAAACAGGGCTAGCTTATTGGTTGTGATGCCTCCGTAGGTAAAATACATGCTGTGCAAACCTGCTGACTTGAGTTTGCTATCCAGATCCCACAATGGAGGAGAGAGGATTGACTCTGAAAAACTTGTCCTCCGAATTTCCCATGAGCCCTGTGGTATGTTTATACCTACGCTCACACAGGCAACCACACAGGAACAATAACAAGGATACATATGAAAACAATTTGTCTGCAAATGAGACAGATGTGCTTTCCTGGCTTTACATAAAGAGTTAAACCTTGGTGGAATATTTGATCCTACAGGCTGTAGAGCGTCTTCCACATTTTCCAGAGTTAGTTTGATTTATTTTTGACAGTTGTCAGTGCTGGGAATGCCATTGTACCTAGGTCCTAGGTGTATCGTTATGTTTAGAACCATTGCAGAAATTATAGGAAATGTTTTATTAATTCCAAGCCAAAGATCATTTGGTGATTGTTTTGATTAAACTCATATCAGCAACCCCAGCAGCAAATTTCAAATTTAAACATTGTGATAGAATTTAAAAATGGGCTAACCTGATACATGCTGAGAAATGACAGAAAGAAATGGGTGAAAGTCTTTATTGGCTATATACTCAAACCAGAATACTTCTATAAGAAGAGAGAGCTCATTAAGGTTACCAGACACACAATTCATATACGTAGTAGTCTTGGATCTGGCCCAAGGCAGTTCAGAGAGTGTTCTTTGGAACTGCATGCTGCGACTGACAACATGCGCACATATGCATGTTGTGTGTCACATGGTTAGCAGTAAGGCATTAGTGATGCTAAGCAATGCTCCACGGTGAGCATGAATAAAATGCCTCAGATTCAGGTTGTGTTTGATTGAAAAAAATAAAATTTCACTTTTACATAAAATTTTTATACAATGTATTTTAATTTTATTTTCCCATCCTCCAACTCCTCCTAGATCTTCCCAGTCCACCTAACTTGATATGTGCTCTCTCTCACTCTCTCTCCCCCTCTCTCCCTCTCTCAGAAGCACAAAAATTATAATCAAACGAGAAGATATGAAAAATGCCAAAACAAAAAATTCAAGAATGCATGCATGCATGCATGCATGCATGCACGCACGCACACACATGCACCCACAATGGGACCTGTCCTAGGGTTTGGTTGCTATACCCAGTGACCTTCTATTGGAGAAAACTGATTTGGAAAATTATGTCTTTATATATGCATTCAGAAAACTTTTACTGTCGGCCAAAATTTGCTGCTACCCCCTGACTCAGTTATACAACCTCATACACAGTCAGAACACACGTGGCTGTCGTCAGTGCATCCTTTGGGACAAGACAGTAGGACAGAGGTAACCAAAGATAGGACAGTAAAATAAGGAAGAGAAACAGAGTAGGAAGGGGAGGGGAAGTCGGAGATTCTACTACTAAGCATGTGTTTACAACAAAGCAGTCAGCCCGCTGTGGTACCACATGCCTGTGATGTCAGCACTTGGAAGAGGAAGGCAGAGGAATCAGAAGTCAAAGGTCATGGTCATCTGCTATGTATTGAGTTCAAGGTCAGCCTCAGCCACTGTAAATTGTCTAAAATTGTGTGCAATATGCACAAACACACACATGAATATATCTTATGTATATATGTATGAATATATGTATATGTATATGTATATGTGTATATGTATATGTATGTGTATGTATATGTATGTAATAGCCATATGTCTAAAAGGAAGGAAGGGAGGGAAGAAGAAAGAGGAAGAAAGGGAAGGGGAGGGAAGGAAGCTAAGCCTTAAGTATTAATGTTCTACTGAATGCATAGCTAGAGAAGACCATGTCACTGGAGATGTAGTTTCACTCCACAGCCCATCCACATTACAACCTGGCACTAAATATTGCTGCCCAGGTGTGCTGTCACCTGCCCATAGTCTCAGTTATCTAAGCGTCAGAGGTGGAAAGATAGCTTGAACTCAATGTCTAGCAAGACCCACAGGAACATAACAAAGTGCAGGCAGGTGACTTACTTCTGTAGTTAACATTTGATGGGTGACACATTTCTATATCAAATCACATAGACTTTTAAGCTGTACTGGAGCTCTGGACCAATTGAAAATCCCTGGTAACATGCTATAAGGCTATAATTTTACGTGGTTTTTAAAACATTTGTCCCACTGAACCATTGAAAATGATTTTTTAATATTAATGGTTCTGTCCTAGTCTCGTATGGCAAGTTCTTAATCTTTAATGTGTAGCTCTCCTTCCCCCATGAAGGAAGAGACATTTTATGGTAATATTTTCCCTTGGATGCTATTTTCCTCAGCTTTCATGTATACCTTCTTCAAGCAAGGTTTCTGAACGCGTTTCATAGAATTCTTACTGTAACAGACAACTCGTTAATTAACACATCAGCATTTTCCTTTACTCAGAACATATAGGGAGCTTTTCATTATAGCCATAGGTAAGAAAGAGCCAAGTTAGAATCCAAAAACTGTACGTTTAGGGCTGAACCACGAGGGGGCGCTATGTACCTTTCTGGTAATAGACACCAGTTGACCCCAGAGCGTGGCTCACACCTTATGATTCCAGTTAGTTGTAGGATTGTCTCTGTGTTTTACAATCCACACTTCCCGTTGGGCTTCAGGTTTCACCAATGATAGGTATAGGTGACAGTTTACACACTTTCCTGTAGTCTGTATGACGCAGTTTGCTTGCAGGGATCTTGGGGGCTTCTCTGAGGAAAAGAAACAGAGCCCTACTAGTTACAAGCCAGGACTGATTGTCTCGGGTCTCCAGCTGACCCACTGAGTGACTACTGGCCGAGCCACTCCACTTCTGAGTCACATGCATGTATGCATGAGGACCACCTCACCCACTCTGCTAGGCTTTAGTAAGGCACTTTCTCAGCAGAATGTGAAGGGTGAAAAGCACCAAATTTGTCACCTAGGAAGTGCTCAGCAATGGGTAGTTCTGAGTGACTTCCGGTTTAGGCAGATGAGGCCTGGCCCATTCTCCACCAGCCTGGCACTGGGGTGGTGATAAGCCTCCCTCCTCTCTCTCTCAATAGTCCCTTGCCTCTGATAGCACTGTGCCTATAACTATCATTCCAAATGCTTCCTTCTCTGTGCCAAGTCACAGGTCGCCATAGTCCCTTCTTCTGTGACTCCTTTCAGTGGCCTTCAGCTTTTCCTGGCTACTGGCCCAGAGTTCACATCCTCTGACTCACTTCCCTCCAGGCATAACTTAAACCTTTTCTTCTTGGCCCTCTCACAGGACTATATGCGTTTGCCAGACCCTGGTCACTTGACCTCCTGGGGCAGAGGGCTTCAGATCTCAGGGCCCCAACCCCTACTTCCTCCATTCTCCATCACTGTAATCATGGGCAAGCACGATGACTTCTCCAACCATTGCTTCGTAGAAGCCACACTCTTAGAATGAGTGTAACCATGAACAGATCCTTTATTATCTCTGAACCTCCAGTTCCTGGTCTATAAAATGTGGGTAATAATAGTTGCTACACTTGGGGATGTTGTAAGGATTACATGAGGTGATTCATATAAAGAACTTGGCACTTACAAGTGTCCAGGTTATCGGTTTTTAATAAAGCCTAATCTAAGTCTCAGCTTCCCTAACTACCCGTCCCTCAGAATTGCTGTATGTCAGTTTCAGGTTGAGTCTCCAAAACTGCTACTTAGGAACGCTTCGAGAACTATCTGTGGTTCTGCCATGCCTCACAGTCACTCTACCCCTGTGTGTGCTCTTCAGGATGACCAAAAAAAAAATTGCCTCTTCCAGTTCGGTGGCATTACCAACCACCCACACACCCTTGACTGAACCTCTGCGGACCGTTTGTCCCTTTGCCTCCCCAGACTCTGGTAGTAAAAACTGGGGTCTCGGGGTTGGGGATTTAGCTCAGCGGTAGAGCGCTTGCCTAGTGAGCGCAAGGCCCTGAGTTCAGTCCCCAGCTCCGGAAAAAAAAAGAAAAAAAAAAACTGGGGTCTCAGGGCTGGAAATATGGCTTAGTAATTAAGAGTACTGACTCTTCTAAAGGATCCAGGTTCAATTCCCTGTATACACATAGTGTCTGTGACTCTGAATCCAGGGGAATCTATGAATCTGCTAGCCTTCTCGGGCACTGTATTAGCATAGTGTGTTCATATAATGGCAGGTAAAAACTCATAGATATAATTGTTGGAGGTTTCTTATTAATTTTTTTCACATTATAGATTTTGATTATTTTCTTTCTCCTCTCCAAAGTCTTCCCAGATCCTCTTCACATCTCTACCTTTTTTTTTTTAACATGGCGACCTTACTTATTGGTTTGATCTCTCTGGCCCCTAGCACTTATTGTATCAATGCCTATATTTCAAGGCTCAAATACAGCCCCGCTGTCATCAAGTGTGGTTACCAAGTAGGAAACAATCCATGCTGGGGCAATGATGGGTGGCACACTAGGACAGAAGAAGTTGGAGGAACTAGAAAGTGTCTGGATTTTATGCAGATATTTTTCTCCTGCATCTACGGCACGGCACTGCAGTTGTTGTGAGGTAGGGCTCACAGGCTGTGCTTAATTAGAACAGAACATTCCAATCACTAAGCAACCATGCAGGGGAAGAGGATGGAAGCCATTTCAGGACACGCACACACTGAGAGGAACAGAAGACAAAATGTCAGTCCAATAAACAGCATGTGAGTAATGGGGGTGGGGATGAGGGTGAGCTGCGCTCCTTGGAGTAGGGAATTACGACTCCAAAGGTTTTAGGGTCTCTAAACCCATGAGGATTTATGGATTCATAATTCTAAGCTATATAATACTTTAAAACCAAGGATATTGGGATTCCAAGGACTTTAAATCCTTATAACCTACAGTAGAAGAAGAACTTGAGCAAATTATTAAATGCTTGGAGCTTAGGATCCAAAACAAGGATTTTAGATGAAACACCGGACATGTTAAAATACTAATTAATCCCTCTTCATTTTCAAACCATTCTTGACATTACCCTTGGGACAGTGTTTCCAAATTGTCTTCTCCCACAGTCTGGGGAGCTTTAAAGGTATTTTCAAGGAGGATGAAGAGAGTTTGCTTACAAGAGAGAGTACAAGAGGGATTCTGCCCACCCCCTCTACCCTACAGTTCAGTTTTCCAGTTCCCTGGGACAGCGATACTTTTATCTGATTTACTTGTTAGACTTCCACATTCAATTCAGAAGAAAGGGTTTCCTGCTAAAGACTGTCAAGTTTTAAAACCTCTGTCCCAGAACAAAGGAACATCAAGTCTAAGGACCGTTTGAAGGTAGAGAGGCCCAACAAGCCACAGTAGGCCTCTCTTTGTGTTTTAATCATTTATCAACACTGTAAGCTTTACTTTGCCTGGTAAACCATCAAATGATGACAAAGATTAACCAAAGAGGCCTCAGACACACTCATTAGTTAAATAAATCAGTCACCATCACAAGCAAGCCTGGAAGCATATTTCTTTTATAATATCAGTAATTCCTAGTTCAGATGTTAACACTACAGTGACTGCCGGCTTGTGAGCAGTCGTCCCATGTGTCAGAACCCACACTATTTTCTTTATTCCATCTCACTGAATCAGCACAGTCACCCTGACAGCAACCATCACCAGAACCCTCATGATAGGGATAAAGAGACTAGAGCTCAGGGTGGATAAGTAACTCACCCAAGGTCATGCATCCGGCTCCTGGGAGATTCCATTTCATTTACCAGAAGAAACAGAATGGACTGAAGGAATTTAAAGAAGTCAAAGGTCAATGGCCTGATAGCCTGCTTCCCAGACCAAGGTTCAACTTTAACTGATAGATAGCCCCGTTCCCTGAGTTTGACGGCCTACTCCAGCATGTCCATCCCTTTTAAGGAAGTCTCTGCTAGGGCTCAGAGCTGGAGCAACAGGGAAGAGAAAGGAAAAGAGTCACCACTGTGCTTTTCAATAAGATGGTGTTAGCATTTCCCCTCCCCACTTAAGGGAGTGGGCTAGTGGATCAGAAGTCCTCCTCCCAAGAGCTACTTTGAGAACACTGGAGGATTTTTCCTTTCCAATTTTCTGAGCCCTCTTTTAACGTAGCATGCGAGGTTGCATGGGATATCAAATATAGGAAAGGAGGAGGCAGATGTTTTCACTGGGTGTGTGAGGACTTGGGGGCCTGGAGACACTCCCCATAAAAGGGTAGTATGAGGTACTTCTATTGAAGGAATTAGAGTTTAAAGGGCCCGTAAGAGGAAAGCCATGGCGGGTAGGCATTTAAAGTCACAGAGGAGTTGGAAAGTATGCAGTATTTAAGGGCAAGCAAAACAAAGTTTAAGGGTGGAGAGATGAATCTGAAAAGACCAGCAGAAATCCATAACTAGCAGTAGGCACTGTAGTTCAAGTGAGAGTTAAGGCAGGAGGATTGCTGTGAGTTTGTGTCCAGCCTGGGCTGCAGAGTACCTGAACAGCCAGGGCTACAAAACAAGTCCATGTCCTAAAAAGGCACGGGGGCGGGGGAGGACTGGGGCTGCAAACACAAAAGCAGATAACTAAAAAAGCCAGAACAGCACAGTAAAGACCTAATTTGTGAAGAAGATATAGCATCAGAGGCCTAGCCAAACAAGCATGGGCTTTTCCTAACAAGAGAAGCCATGGTGCCTTGTGGTAAATCTATGGCAGCCCCCACCCCTCAGAAAAGAATAAACCGTAAACCACAAGTCTAATTGTTGGTGAGGCAAGGACATGACCTTATTTGGTGGCCAGTGTGCAGACAGATTGTGAAACAAAGGGCTGAAAGTAAGTCAGAGTGTTGACGAATAATTGGGACAGGAGTTAACACAGCTGGAGCTGTGGTAGACACTGGGGGAACCAAAGAGATACAATTGACAGGAGTTAGTGGGTGCCTAGGTGTCTCTCTTCACATCAAACAGCGGCCCCTAAGGGTTAAATGACTAAGCACATCTCACTTTTACCCAAGTCCACATTCTCTACCCATAACTCTCAAACTCTGTGTGTGTGTGTGTGTGTGTGTGTGTGTGTGTGTGTGTGTGTGTGTGTGTGTGTGTGTGGTTGCTGTGGTGACAGTGCTTTTTCCTTCCTTTTCTAAGCTGCCCTTGAAGTGTAATCAAGCCCGATTTCACAAGTGAACAGAGAAGGCCTCAGCAAAGAGGCTCTGACCCCAGCATTACATTCTCAGAGGAGAAAAATCTGTCAGCTGACCTGAGGTAGAGGTAGAACAAAGAGTTGGCCTTGGGTTGGTCTCTGACCCTCTGCCTATGGCTTCACAACATGGGCAGAGTTCAGTTAAGAAATCAGCACAATTCCAAGAAAAAAGCAAACATCATTCCATTTATTTTTCTCCTGACTCACCTTAGGCCAATACCCAGACTAAGTGAATAGCAGGCAAAGTGGGATGCAGGTCCCCAGATAAGCAGATTCTTAAGGTTCTTCTTCCCTTCCACACCCTTCCCTTCCCTTCCCTCCAGATGCCTTAGTATTGCTTGGAACTGGTGTTGGTATCTTTGAAAACTCGAAAGGCCCTGAGGAGTGACTGCTCACTGTACAGGGGTATCCTTTCTGCTCTACTTCATGAGGGCTTCAGAAATCAAGTCTTCCCTAGTCCCTTCCAGGCCCGAGGAACCTCCTACTGTTGGCACAAGAGCAGCCCAGACAAGAACATGCCAGAGGCCTAGACTTGCAGGCCAATCCAGAAAGCCAGGGTGAGCTAGACAGCCTGAGGACACTGGTTTCAATCCAGAAAAGCTGGGTCTGGAGACGCTTTGCTAATTGATGCCCTTGGAAACCTGCCAAGTTTAACTGGAATTGCTTCAATTTGGACTGGTCGAGTATGGGTCAGGGGAATGAGCTGTGGCCTCGTGTGGTACCCCCACACACCCTTCTGCTTCAATTTCATTGACCTCTTCCTCTTCTTCCTCCTCGTCCTCCTCCTTATCTTCCTCATCCTCTTCGCTGTCGGAATCCTCATATAAGTTGATGGTGGCTTGGACAGGGAAGTTGTGTAGTAATATCTCCCCAGCACTGTACAGGTAGTCAAAGGAGCGGGACCTAGGCCAGTAGAGCCTGTGGACAGAGAAGAAACGGCACCTAACTTAGGCAACTCTCAAATGCAGAGAAGCCAGTAAGGCCAAGAAGGAAGTCAACCTTTAAACCCGTAGCTAGGTACAGTGAAGGGCTGAGAGGGAAAGAAAGAAGAAGCTGTGGTACAGAACCTTTACAACCATTACCGAATGGTTCCAAGAAAGAACATCACCTCTGGCAGGCCTACCACAGTGGTATACAGTGAGTCATCCTAGAGCCAGTGGAGTCTAGTACCAGCCTCACTAACCCCTCCATCATTCCAGTCCCTCTCTTCCTACTAAGGAATCTTTCCTTGGTTGGAGTCATGGGATTTCCATTCTTAGAGCTCAGTGACAGGGAGGACCTCTGGGGAAAGTCACTTTGGCCTATTAGGTTCCATGGCCTCTTTCCTCCTGCGTCATGGCCTTGTCATGAGCATCCATAGTACTTGTGGCTATTTGTCACAGTCTGAACTTGAACACCAGACACTTACCTGACAGGGTGGTGGAACTCTGAGTCAGCCTTGGCCTCAGCAGCTGTTGCCTCACCAGCAGCCTGTTCAAATCAAAAGATAGCATGTGGCTTAACTGCCTCTCCCATATCAAAGGTTCAGAAACCTGCAGGTTTTGACCATCTCCAAAATACTGTAGGCATCCCTTGGGATCCAGCCACCTCCCAGCCCTGCCCTACAGCAAGGGGTCTGTCTTCGATCTGGTTGAAAATAAGTCAAAAGAGTCATGGGGATTGCTTTCTTTCCTGACCCTGTTTCAGTGTCCCAGTGTCCGTTTGGAGGCTATCCAGGGGACAGAGTTCTCTTAAAGGATGAAACGTTTAGGCAGAAGAGTAAGAGAGCACTGAGGCAAGGGACCAAGGGACCTGGATCCCAGCATCAGCTCCACAACACACTTCAAGCACAGCCCAGGTCCCTTACCCACTCTATGCTTTGATCTCCTACTCTCATTTGTCATGGAAACCTTGGTCCTGCCTTCCTCCCAGAGTTACTGTGGGAATGAAATGTTAACAGAGTTGGCAAAATGCTGCCCCAGATTGGCATCCCTGGACTGGGGTCAGGGGATTTCTGAGAAGGGACATGACTGTAAGTGTCTGCAAACATGTCACAGAGCCTCAAACTCACCCAGTCCACCAGGCTCCTAGCCTGCCTTGGCTGGTCATTTATAGAGGACAGCCAGGGTCTCCAAAGATAAGCTTCTCTGTGGCAAAGAGAAAAGATAAATTGGTACAGGAAGAGACCTAAACATAGGCTTCCTCTGATCACAGAACTGACCTTCTGAAAGTTTGGTTAACAAGCCATGTGTTCCAGGCTCCACGGGACCTTCTGTCCCGTGACCACTAAGCCAAGGCTGTGACAGATACCCCCCCCCCCCCCGCTCCAACAATGTTATCACAACTTTTATTCCACTGTTTTGTCATTTTCTGCCTGAGCCCATTTATGCTTAAAGATATGTATGAGTATATCTGAATCCTTAACCCCTAGTACAATGCTTTGTGCAAGGAGGAGCTTGAGCAAACATTTGTTGAATGTGAACATGAAATGTTTTGGAAGGGAGAATGCCTGTTATATAAGGAGTATCTATCTTACTGCCTACTTCTGGCATTAAGTAATTGAGAACAGAATCCTGCCATCTTTCTAGTTGGAGAAAGGGTCTAGAATACTCCTGGGCCCATTGCTTCTCCTCTAGACTGCCAGAAGCAAGGAAAGGCAAATGTGGCATGCTCAGGACAGAGGCAGCACTCCAGCCAGAGGTCTCTTTAGACTTTGGCCCTTTCACTCTGTCACCTGCCACCATCTAGGTCCCATAGTCCAGGTTGCATTAAGCCTAGCTTCCACAGCAGCCTCTACTGTTCCCTCAGTGAATTGTATGGACTACCCCAGGAAGATCAGGCTACTTGGCTCTCAGCTTTGCCAATGTTCACTCTTTCTCTCAGTCCCTCTTCTGTCACCTGGAGTGAGAAGTGTTGTGAAATATTTCCAGCCAAAGGTATAGAGGGAGGGCTGAGGCTCTCTGTTGGCTCTCCCCCTTCAAAGAGAACGAAGTCTACCACCATAGGTGTCACACCTCCTGCCCTCAGCTCCCTAGGTTCAGACTGTCAAAGGCCAAGTTCTACTTACCGTTCATTCTCAGCACCTTCTCGTCCATTGATTTGTGCTAGGGCAGGGGCTTGGGCCAGGTCCTGGCCATGGGGGGCAGCATCAGGGGCAGCATCAGGGACAGCATCAGGGGCAGCATCAGGGACAGCATCAGGGGCAGCAGCAGGAGCAGCTGCAGGGGCAGCAGCAGGGACAGCAGCAGGAGCAGCAGCAGGAGCAGCTGCAGGGTCAGCAGCAGGGACAGCAGGGTCCATCCTTGGGACACCAAGCCAGACAGCTTTTCCAGTTCTCAGAACCTTCAGCACTCTTTTGGCTTTTCCCCTAGAGACCCTTTTATAAGCCCTGCCTTGACTCATCAATTATTCAGGCAATGCAAGCATGGGGGATGCGGGATGCTGGTAAAGATCTAGGGAGGGGGATCCTGGAGAGAGAGCTGTGTTCTTGGGTGTGAAATCTCTCCCAGTTGAGTAAACAGGGTCCAGGGTGGAGGTGAGGGGTCTGCTATAGCTCCAAGTCAGTAAAGAAAACAAAGTAGGGGCAAATTTCACACCATTTGTGTGAATTTCCCAGGCAGGACCAGGTCCCAAAGTGGAAAGGAGGGGCTCTCATTAGTACCCAAAGGTACCCAGGCTTGTCTGGGACAGAAGGCTGAATACCAGGCCTTTAGCAAAGCTGGTTCCCAGTGAGAAAAGAGAGTGAGGGACTCACCAGCTCTTTCAGCTCAAATCCCAAGTAGATTTGCGAGGTGGACCCGGATAAAGGGTCACTGCCATGAAGCATGTCACGTGCCTTAGAATAAAGAAGGGTTCTGGGTGGAGCAGGTTCAGTCTCCTGCTGGGTAAACCTCAAGTCATCTTTCAATGCCCTCCCCTCCCCTCTCACTGCTCAGTTGAATTGCAAAAGTGCCTAAAACCCCCTCAGCCTAAGCAGAGAGTGGTCTGGTGTGGGGAGCGGAGCAGGCCCAGGGAGTTTTCAAGGCAGATTCCAAATGGCACAGCTCAGTTTCTAGTTTTGGAGCCCAGGTGCTGGAGGCTGGGAGGGTTCTGCCCAGCATTGGGTTGCCAAAGGACCATCCCAGGCCTCATCTCACGTGAGATGAGGGTGCTGGCTCAGTGGTCCCCAAAGCCTTGCCAACCTGAACACTCTGTGACAAGAGCTGGGTAATGGGTAGTGACCCTAGAGAGCCAAAAGGTTTGAGCAGAGCCCTTGGCATTAGCCAGCTTTTTGGGCCCTTGCCAAAACGCTTCCAGTTACAACAACTGGCAGGCACTTCATGCTTAGAGGTTTCAAAAATATTCCTCCTGACCTCAGTGGCCAGCACCTGCCCGGATTTAGTGTCTTGGATATTCATCACAGCCTGGCTTGTAATGGTCAGAAATTAGAAACAACCTCAGTGTCCAATAATAGGAAACCAGTTAGATTTATTAATTGTGGTCAATCTTGTAGTCACAAACTAAGCAGACAGTCAAAATCATGTTATCAATGCAAAAGCTTGTGAAAGCTAGATGCCAAATGCTGTGACGAATTTTATCCCCACGGCTCCTTATCAAGTTCCCACCGACCACCACTCTGCTTGGATTCTGACCCTATTCAGATCTGTCCAGCAAAGAAAAGAATGAAAGACGGAGCTAAAGATATGGATGGCTCTGTGGCAGGGCAAACGCACAGCAGGGTTTGACCCCTATTCCCAGAAAGGAAAAATGAAAACAACGACTCCATATAAAAATTGTCCTGGTGGAAGAATGTTCTGGTGGAAGAATGCGTAAACAGCCAATGTGTTCAAGAGCGAGAAACATCGCAAGTTTCGAAAATATCCCTCAGGATAATCCCATTTGATAAGGAAAAAATGTACAGAATGCTCGGGGAAAAAGGCTGGTTAGAGGAAAGGCTGTTGCAATGTCTCAGCCCTGGGAGTAAGAGAACAAGGTGGAGTTCTACCTCCTTTATGGTTCTATGATGTTTTGAAACAAGCTCCTCACCTGAACCGATACTGTTTAGTGAACAAAATGTAAAAATAAATGAGAACACTAAGTTGAATGGCTATGAATGTGGGGCCAATTTGGAAGGGTGGTAAAAACAGGCCGTATACCTTCTCAATTAGTAAAAACATTGCATTTATGTTTTCCTAACCCAGATATGTTATTTATCCTTTCTTCTAAGTAGAAGAAAACCAAACAGCATTTTTTCTGTGCATACTGTACATTCCACATTTTTTCTTATCAAAATGGGATAGTCCTAAGTGATATTTCTGAAACTTAAGCTTTTCACTCTTGAAGACATGTTCAAATATATATTGAATACATATTTAAAGAATATATATTAAAAACAGTAAATATTCTCTGTTTTAACTGATGAATAAAATTATATATATACAAATACACACACACATATCACACACACACACACACACACACACACACACACACACACACACATATATATATATATATATATATATATATATATATATATATATATATATATATATATATAACATCTGTCCAGGAAGCACGAAAATTCTTTGGGAGACAGCAGCCATTTTAAAATACTTG
Source organism: Rattus norvegicus (assembly GCF_021556685.1). Classification (NCBI taxonomy): domain Eukaryota; kingdom Metazoa; phylum Chordata; class Mammalia; order Rodentia; family Muridae; genus Rattus; species Rattus norvegicus. Next base: position 112,109,824 of record NC_141554.1, read on the forward strand.
AGGATTGGACCTCAAGGAATTATACTTGTCCTGTGTGACTTCAAAGACAGAGAGAGGCCCATGGATAGAAGCTAAAGGAAGACTCATTCTGGCCTAGTCTAAGGAAATGTTTCTAACGATTCAACTACCTAAGGGCCTGGCACTGTACCTACCATCCACAAACAGAGGTTTGTTATATGAGGTAAAATGAGTCCCGTGGGATACACTACCTAGGACTGGGCTAAGCTCTCTGATGCTGAATTATAAGTTGGAGCTGGATGCTGGATCTAAGACAGGGATCCTGTGAAAGTTTGCTAAAAGGAAGGGTGAGGCCAAGAGAAGGAAGTAATAAAGTCAAAAAGACTGGGCTGAAAAGAGACAGCCTACAAATCAGAGAGAACCCAAGATATATTGTCGTATACTGGAATCTTTTTGGCTTCTCTCTAGGTAACCTCTGACAATCCAAAAGAGGTCAGAGGGAAGGGGAGTGGGGATGCACATATTTCTCTGCAGGTCCCAGGTCATTCTCAACCTGACTTAGTTTTGTCACCCACCATGCCACCTTTGATCTTAAACTGGTATTTCTTCAGCTTCTCCCTTCCCTCCCCAAAGCAGGCTTCATGGATTGCTTCATACTCACATCCAGCGTGCTCTCCTAACTCCCAGCGAGCGTTCTGCTTGTCCCCATCTGTCTCCACAACTGTTCATTCTCCTGATCCACCTGCTCTGACTGCTGCCTCATGAGACTCAGCTTAGAGTCAGCCAGCCATGGAGGAGATGAAGGCACTGACCAGTGCCTGTTGCTGAACCAAAATATCTGAGCCTATCTCTTGTATTTAGTACAGAACAGGAGTGAGGTGGTCAAAATGGTGGCAGGAAAGGTCAGGCTAAGCCAAACAGGGCAACTGCTAATAAAGGGTGATTAGATGTCACCTATTTTCTCTATCAACAATAGCATGCAGGCTTTTGTCAGTTATTGTTTCCTCAGACTTTTCTGAGAGGAATACTTGCACTGTCTGGGCCCAACACTTTGGTAAGCATTGCTTGGCAAAGAGATGGCCTAGAAAGAGGAAGGTGTTGTGGCTTCTGCCCCAAAGGGCTCAGAGCTTAGAGGGTGGAGGAAAACCATTTAGTCTCTGCCAAACAGGAACCCCTCCACCAACCTCAGACAGGTTCCCTTGTCAAGGCCCCTGAGCAGCCTCCAAGTGTCTCTGGGCCTCATTCCAAATTTCCTTCAGCAACCTACCATATTCCTACCCCACCCTTCTCCCTGCTCAGAACAACATCTCCTCCTACTTCCCTGAGAAAACAGAGGCCTTCAAGCATGGATTACCTCAGTGCCCTGCCCCAACCACCAAAACCGACTTGCCTCTTCAAAGTCCTTCCCTCCTTCCACCTTCCCCTAACAAGGTGCCCCTTTCGTTAAAAGCTAATCCCTTCTCTCCTGAGCCTTGGCCTCATCCACCCTCCTCTGTGCCCTCCCTCCAGGACAATATACTCATTCCCTATAGGAAAACCCAGCTTCCCCACACCAGAGTATTAACCACCTGTTGTTGTGACTTCCTAAAACAAGGGACACCCCCCATTTCTCACACGAGTCCTCTTATTCCCCTAATACACTCTCTCCCTGTTTCTTTCTCTCCCCACCTCCTTGCCTTGTTCTCTTCTTTCCCTCCCTCTCAGGTCTGTTGAAAGTCTCTTCTGGACTCCCACTTTTCTCATTCACACCTCAGCCAATGGCAATTTGGCTCCAGTCCCATCATCTCCTGACAAGTCACTGACAAAGGTCACTGATAACCTCTTAGTTGCCAAAGTCGATGAACTCTCTGAACTGTAGGTCCTCTTTCTAGTCCATCCCCTTGCTAGGGAATGCCCAACAATAGACCCTGTTGGCCAAGGGCTAAGATTTCAAATCTGTCTTCCAGTTTTGCTCTCCACGATACTCTTCTTTTTTTTTTCTTTCTCTCTTTCCCTGTCTGCCTTCCTCTCTATCATCTCTCTCCTGGAAATTGAACCTCACAGTTTCTTCTCTTCTTCCTCCTCGTCCTCCTCCTCCTCTTCCTCTTCCTCCTCCTCCTCCTTCTTCCTCTTCGTCATCATTATTATTATTTTGGTTCAGGGTCTCTGTAGCCTATACAGGTCCTTCTGCTTCCACTTCCTGCTGAAATTTCAGGCATGCTCTACCAGGCCTGGCTGAGAGTCTTTGAAGCTGACCTCTCTTCCTTTGCTCATTTCCCCACTTAGTGAGCCTCAAATCCAGATGATACAGTGATTTTTTTTCCCAGTGGATCACAGTAAAATGAGAGGAACTTCACTAGGAGAATTTTTGGACAATTTAAATTTATTGAGTTCTAAACAACTGTCCTTCATTCTGAGATTCTGTCTTTCCTAGTTTGGGGTGATAAAATGATCTCATTTTCAAAGTGAAGGTGATGGTGAACACTAGTGTATTTCTTTAATGTTTTCACTTGGTAAAATGAGATGCTAATTTCTTAGCATCACTCTCATAAATATTTATTGAAAGAACGTGTTATGTTTCTAGCCTGGGATACATTCCTAAATAAGTGTGGTTTTGTTATATACCATTTTAATGCACATTTGTGCTTTCTGTCTTTTTCTTAATGACTTGTTACTTTTTTCTTTTGTTCTCATTGTTTTGTTTGTTTGTTTGTTTGTTGTTTTGAGACAGGGTTTTTCTATGTGTCCCTGACTGTCCCTACTCACTATGTAGACCAGAATGACCCCAAACTCACAGAGATCTTCCTGACTCTGCCAGTCAAGTGCTAGAATTAAAGCCATGTGGCTCCAGGACTGGCTATTTATTTATTTTATTAATGCATATTTCTATGTGTATGGATATTTTGCCTGCATGTGCATCATATGCACACATTGCCCATGGAGGCCATAGAAAGCATTAGATTCCTCAGAACTGAAGTTACAGATTTTTGTGAGCTATCCTGTGGGCACTGGGAATTGAGCCTGGGTCCTCTAGATGAGCAGCCTCAGCTCTTCCACTGAGTCATGTCTACAAGGCCCTCCCTGGATGCTTATTTTATATTGTGTAAACAAGATTAGTCTCAAAAAACCCCCCAGATTCAAGTGATTTTCCTATCCAAGTTCAAAGTGATTGTAGAGCAGCAAAGACAACTCTCAACATCATCAACATATTTAGCCCAGGAAGTGCCAACGACCAATCCAAACTGGTCCTCTTACAACTAGAGTAGACAGTGAAGATTTCATTGGAGACTGTTTAATAGCCATTCAGAATGGGAAGCAAAACTGATGAGTGCCTTATGAGCTGTCCAAAAAAAGATGTTAATCGTCATTTTAGACTACCATCCTGCCTTCTTTTAGTCAACAGCAACGAGCCATTTCTCAACTGGCTGTGTGCATGTCATAGGACAAACTGGTGACAGTCCTCTCAGTGGACTGAGAAGTTTCAAAACACTTCCCAAAGTCAAACTTGTATCAAATACTAAGTCTTGGGTCCTACTGGGTGGTGTGATGCCTACCTGTCCAGTTTTCTAGCTCCCTATTGAAGCCGTTACATCCTAGTAGTATGCTCAGCACATTGGGGAGATAACCAGAAACTACAATGAACACAGCCAGTATTGTCAACAGAAGGGGCCCAATTCTCCATAATAATACCTGACCTCATGTTGTACAATCAAAGCTTAAAGGGCTCCTGTGGGCACTACTCACAGATCCCTGTACCTTTTAAATAATAGACCTGAGCCTTACTGTAATTAGATTGGGGGGGGGGTAATGAATCCCAGCTGCATATGAGGGTGGTGTGGATCTCTCCCAGAAGCTGAGATAACAGGTGTACCACTAGTGGGCTTGTAATGCACTAAGGGCTCATTCACTTAGTCCCCAATTGATGGGCACCATGCCTGGGTAGGGTAAAATGGATTAATAAATGGAATTTCTGGTTTAGACAACATGTCCAGGTTTCCCTGTCATTCTCCCAGGTGGGCACAGCTGGTTTAAGCAGAGTTGAGCTCATGGTTTTCCTGTAGTTAGTATCAGCGCCTTCGGAGTCCAGATGAAGTCCCCCGGAACCTGCCATGTGGGTGCTATGAATTGAACCATACGAGAGCAACCAGTGCTGCTTTTAACCAGTGAGCCATCTCATATCCTCAGCTCCCAAACCTTTATTTCAATAAAGTCTTCTTCTCAAAAAAAAAAGAAAAGAAAGAAAAGAAAAGAAAAGAAAAGAAAAGAAAGAAAAGAAAAACTTAAAGGAGACTGTCTGGAAGACCAGTGTTTCCAGGGGTGAGAGAGATCTAAGGAAGGGAAGGTGAAGAATAAGAGTAATTTTTTTTCTTTTTTTTTTTTTTCTTTTTTTTTTTTTTTTTCAGAGCTGGGGACCGAACCCAGGGCCTTGCGCTTGCTAGGCAAGTGCTCTACCACTGAGCTAGATCCCCGAGAGTAATTTTTAATTGTCATTTTTAGACTATCACCCTCCCTCATTCCAGTCCTCAGCAATGAACCACTCCTCTACTGGTTGTGTGTTGTATTTATGTATTAAATTACCATTGAACAAATTTAATTACTAAAGAAAGGAAATAAAGAACTCGAGTTTCTAAGTCTTGCCTCATCTGCTATTTTCAACTAATCTCTCAGCAACTCTTCAAGCATCTTCTCCCATTTTTTACAGCATCTATCTAGACAACATTTTGCGGGGAAAACATTCCCCCGATTAGTAGGACGGAGAAAAATGTTCGCCAAGAGTTTGTCAAGTCCTGAATCACAGACTTTTCTGCTACAAGAATAAACAAACATTTCTTGTTGTTAAAAAAAAAAGTTATTATGGTTTCCATTTTGATCCATGAAAATATGTTTAAGACTAGTTTTAATCATTTAAAACTCATGGTCCAAAACCATAATTCTTTTTGAAGCAAGCTAACTTCCTGATTGTCTTTGACTTAGCTTTGCCAACCCAATGTGCAATAATCTTCCTATAACAGTCCCGTGTGTGATCTTCCTCCGTTTACAAACTGCTAGTCATCCCCAGTTAGTTACTTATGGGGAAAAGCCAAACTCCTCTGTGTGGAAGTTCCTTGTCATTTGAGTCCAGCCTGCTCCGTCAGATTCTCTGCAGTTCCCAGTGACTCCATTTCTATTTTACAAACAGGACTTTCATCTGTAACCAATTCATACATTTTCCAGCCATGAAATATCTTATGCTCACTCTGAATGGAGTATATCACAGAGTCTTGGGGTTCTCCCCGAGGCTGTGGTTCTCAGACCTTGGCTCATAAATTCTTGGCAGGCTTCAAAACTAACTTGGTAGGTTGAGATCAGGGTTTAAAAAAATGAATAGCGAATGTAAAAAGGAACCCCACCTGGATGTGGTGGCACACGCTTTCAGTAGCAGGACTCGGGAGGCAGAGGCTAGTAGATCTCTGTAAATCTGAAACCAACCTGGCTTACACAGTGAGTTTCAGGAAACCAAAGATTCATAGTGAGACCCTATCACAAAAATAGATAAAAATAAAGAACGAATTCCATTTGACAATGATGAGACACATTCTCAACTTTGAAACTTTTATTTTACTCAGACAGACAGACAGAGATGGGTGGGTAGGTGGGTGGGTAGATGGATATGAATAGATAAGTAGGTGGTTGGGTAGATGAATAGATAGATAGATAGATAGATAGATAGATAGATAGATAGATAGATAGATAGATAGATAGATGCATACATACATACATATATACATACATACATACATACATACATAATACATACATACATAAATTTGTGCACTGAGTTGTGCTGTAAAGTATATAGCTTATTGGGAGTCATAGTAAAAGAGAATGTGACCATTGAAGTAGTGCATATGTCATTTTGTAATTCACTGTTCACAGAGTTCTTTGCTCTTAACAAAAGAATGGTCAATTCCAGAAAAAAAAATGAATGAAGGAGAAAAATGTACTGAGCTGAGTTTAGGGACACAGCAAGGAGATGTGATGTTGGTGGAGAGAAGTAGCTCAGAACAAATACTAAGAGCAGGGAACATCAGTGAAACTTAGATGTGCTAGACAGCGGTCTAAACACTTTACAGGGCTTAATTTATCGTCACAAGGAAACTCGGAGGAAAGGTGTTACTAAAGGCTCCATTCTGCAGGTGAGATAGACATTTGCCCAAGGTCAAAGAGCTGAAAGTGACAAAACTAAGCTGGGAACTCAATCACTGGGCCCTTAACACTGTGTTACCAGTGTCGCCACCAGAAGCCAGTAAAGAAAAGGGGCTACCAGAAAGTCAGGAAGTGCCTCAGTCAGCAGGTATCGGTCATGCAGCCCCAGGAGCTGAGCTGAAAGGCCCAGTAACCAGTGTTCTCTCCTGTCTGGAAATTGCATCCCACACTGTCATTACAGTGTCTGCTTCTTGAATCAGCATCCTGTGCTGGGGACACAAAGCCTGAATGCACATTGAACGGGACTGCGTGGAGGAGGCAAAAAGGTGGGCAGAGGCTGCTCAGAACGATGAGCATAGGCCTTCTCTACTACGCAAGCACAGTCCCAAAGCACAGAGAGCAAATGGTGCCTGGGGCTTCTGTTCTCAAGTCCAAATGTCCCAAATGTGCCATGTCTTGGACTCAACCTCCCAGGTTGCTGGGACTGGGAGTTCCCTCTGGAGAACAGTTTGCTACTATGTAGCCTCCCCTTCTGCAGCCTCCCCACCCACCCACTCACCCACCATGAATCCGGGCTATGGCTTATGTAATGTTGCTCTCTTGGCAAAGCCTCGCTCAGCTCCCCATTTGCTCCTCATTTGGACTGCAGAGGCCTACAAAAACAAAAGTGCAGGGTAAGAAGGAGTCTAGAATGGAGAGCCTGTAACGGTCACTCCCACCAGTGTTCCCTCCCTCCTGAACTCAGACATGCCAGGTCTAGGCCTATCTCTTCTGCCCCAACTTCTCCAGCCTGCCCCTTTTAATACTGTCTCCTTTCCCTCACTAACATGAGGTTTTCTGAAGACGGAGCTGAATTCCCTGTGGTATGATCTATTTTTTTTCTTGTCTTTTAAATCTTCATGCCCTTGTGATCCTGGCTAAAGAAATAGGCACTGGTAAGCAAGGACAGATGCCTTCCCAGGGGGCGGGTCCTAGCAAACTAATAAAATGGCAATGACAAAATAGTTAACAGGTTCCCACGCTCAGTATTTCTCAGGCAGTGTGTTTAAAGATTTTATTGTCAGATTTCATTTTTGCCTTATAAAAAAAATCTTGCAAGGGATCATTGTCCCCACTCAAAGATAAGCAGAGAATGGAGGCACAGAAGGCTTAATTAGCTAAGGGTCAAGTAGCTGTGGGAGGGACTGGGTGGCCATCGGGCATGAGGCTCCAGTCATCTTATGCCTGTGTTTCTGCAGGAAAACTTCAAGTGGAAAATCTTGGCTTCCTACTTAGAGCTGGGTGCAGGGATTATAACGATCGCTTCTTCAAAAGCCCAGAGAGAAGACTGAGTGAGGCAGTGTGTACATTTTCCGGGCAGTCTGATGTGGGACTGGCACTCAGTGCATGGTATCTCTTCCCTTTGTTATTAGTCCATATTCCCCCCATTGCTGTGGTTACTATAGACTGTGCAATTCCTGGGTTGGAAGAATTTCTCCATAGTTTACCATCTGGGTGACTTGGAGTTAATTCATCTCTCTGGGTCTCAAATTCCCAAGAATAAAATTGCAAGGTCCATCTCACAGGGCTGGAGTAGGAAGACATAAACTTGAGCACATCAATTGCTTTTAGTTCTTTCCCTGTCTCCCACCTTTGGGTATTTTCTACAGAGTGGGCCAGATTTCGCTGCCCTTACTTGGCTCCTGTTCAGCTCACGCTCATGCAGTAACAGCTTATGCCTAGGGAGATGAGGCACCTATGACTTGTTCTTATAGTTTGGGCCTGAACTCCAACATACAGTGTTCTCTCTTACTCCTGTTCGTATAATTACTACTCTGTACTCTGAATGTCTCTCACACTTCTATAACAGGAAATCTACCTTGCCTATGAGCTCTTTCATGAACCCACACGGACTCCAGGGAGACCTCACACCACAGGAGTGTCTGTCTTCTGCCAGAGGCCTCTGGTCTGTAGCCCCCTCCCATGAAAGGGTATGCTCCCTTCCCTTCAGTCTTCTCTGAAGGAAGCTTCTTTATGTCCAAGTTCCGGGAATGGGGAACAGCCTACCTCTCCCCTCCTCCTTAGCACCTGGCTTTGGACAGCTTCCACAGCAGGTGTTCCTTCTCTGTGAACAGAATGGTGTTTGACACAAGGTATTTGGTCTGAGAGACAAACAGATCTAGCCTACCTGAGCCACAGGGCAGCAGGACAGACTGGCAATCAGTAATGGCAGGTGCCTGGGCCTTGGCAGGATGTTTTGTTGGCCTTTTGGCCATGTGATACAGAACATGTAAGATTGCAGGACACAGGCAGCCTTAGAGAGCAGCTACCACCTTCAGACACAAGGTAAATCAGGGGTAGGAAGTGCAAGTTCTTGAGGGGAATGAATCTAAAAATTTTCTCCTCATTTCCTTATAGCCAGCACGTTTTAAAAAATATTTCCCATCCCTCCTAGCCTAGCCTTAGAACAGCAACCCTAAAGTGTGGTCCAAAGCAAAAGAGGGCTCCTAAGATTCTGTAAGGCTGAGCTACTAGTTGCCTTTTTCTGTCAAGAGAAAAAAACAAAACGAAACAAAACAACAACAACAAAACTCCAAACTCAAAACCCATATCAGGGATAAAATTGCCATCACCTCAGCATGGATGAAGGCAGTGTTTTCACTTGGTCTTCATAACCAATGCAGTTATCCCAGATAGAGGAAATGCCATCACAGAACATCTTGACAAGATGATCTAAATTACTGTATTGCAGCCAGCTGTAAAGGACTGTAACTGTAGCTAGTCCCATCTCTTAAGACAAACATACTAAATGGTCTCCATGGCTCCATAGCAAGACCCTGTCTCTAAAGTCAAAAATATAATGGGGTTAGAGAGACAAGCCCAGTAGGTAAAGGGTAAAGGTGTTTGCTTCATATGCCTGGTGACTTGACTTAGGTGAAAGTGAGGAAGAAGGAGGAGCAGGGGCAGGAGCAGGAGGAGGAGGACGAGGACGAGGAAGAGGAAGAGGAAGAAGGAGAAGGAGAAGGAGAAGGAGAAGAAGAAGAAGAAGGAGGAGGAGGAGGAAAAGGAGGAGGAGGAAGAGGAGGAGGAGGAGGAGGAGGAGGAGGAGAAGAAGAAGGAGGAGGAGGAGGAGGAGGAGGAGGAGAAGAAGAAGAAGAAGAAGAAGAAGAAGAAGAAGAAGAAGAAGAAGAAGAAGAAGAAGAAGAAGAAGAAGAAGAAGAAGAAGAAGAATCCTCCATAAGGTGTCTTCTGGCCTCCACACATGCACTATACGGCACACATATCCATGTATACACATATACAATGATAGCTGCTTTTTAAGTTAGGATTTTATTCCATATTAAATAATTCTGTATATCTTTTAAATACTATGTGTGTCTATATAGAAAGGAAGCATTCCTACCTTACCCCGGAGTATGATGACTGTCATGAGCAAAAGCATCTGTCCAACCAGCTGCAAGTCAACCTGGCAAACTTCTTTTCTTCTTCTTTGAAATGAGCACTTTTCTGGGCATTTTCTTTATTTGCAGTCAACAGACAGGCTGTGGTTATTCAAAGTTGAGGATTTGGCTAGTGGTTTGTTGAAAATCAACAAAGCAATGCTGTCGCCATAAGAAAACAACTGATGGTATTTGTTGTCAATCATTAAATTTAAGCGGTCAGGTAAAACGTACAAGTCTGAAAACCTCTATCTCACACTGTGAGCTTGAGAACTTCCTTATACCTTTAAAGACCTTTATGATAAGATTAGTAATATTAGGTGAACATGATTTGTTTATATTGTGTAGTCAAGAATGAGTCAACATTCGGAAGATCTCTATAACCAAGCGAACTGATATTTTTCTAATGACTAATGTATGATGTTCTAAAAACCATGCATGGATAATTGATCCATTCAAAGTACAAGATAAACCAATGGGTTTTAATGTAATAGAGTACAATAGGTTCATTGATAGGGTCTTAGTTTCAACACTGCAAATAGATATTAAGAAACTACTACTTGCGAAGTTTAGTTATCATAAAAAAAACCCACATAATTCATTTTCTATTGCTGCTATAGCAAATTACAACAAACTTAACAACTTAATACAACATCATTATCTCACGGTGACGTAGGTCAGAAGTCCAGATGGGTTCATCTGTGCTCTTTGCTTAGGGTCTTACAAAACTGAAGTCATATTATCATTTGGGCTGGGCTCTTATCAGAAGAATCTGAGGAAACATTCCTCCCCAAGGTTGTTATCAGAGCCTACTTCCTTAGGACTATAGTTTGAGGTCCTGGTGGCCTTGCTGGCTGTCACACAAAGGCAGTTCTCTGCATCTAAATACTACTCATATTTCTTCTCAGCTAGCCCGGGTCATCTGACACCATCAATGACACATCAAATATGTCTCACTTTCAAATGGCTATGTCTTCCTTGTCTGACTCTGGAAAACTTCTTTAAAGTGAGCTTATAATTAGATTAGACCCACCTGAGTAACTTACCATTTGTCTTATAACACAATGCTAAGAGTATCCCATTATAAATATCTATTCTCATAGGCAGGGAACTTATTCATAGTTAAGAGTCATTTGTAGGCCAATCTTAGAATTGTTCCTGGAAAGGATTAAAATGCTTCTTTTGGTCAACTACCTATTGTTACGAGGCTGGATTTTCAATAGTTACACTAACCCTAGACAACAGATAACAGGAGTCTGAGTGCAAGAGCCAAGCTGAGAATCTGGCTGCCCCTTCATCAAGCCAATTTACAAACATGTATATGTGTTGTTGTTGTTTTGGAAAACAATTACTTTTCACAAATATGTTGCTTATCATATAACAGATTTAAAATATGAAAGGACACATACATTTGATGTTTTTGCTGTGCAGCTCTATGAAGTTCTTATTTTGAGACTTGCTCTTAGGAAGTCCAGGCTGGTTTTGAACTCAGTATGTTACTGAGGATTAACTCCTGGTCCTACTTCTAGAATTACTTGTATGCACCACTGTGCCTGGATATACAAATGCATAGAGTTCTTGCAACAACAATTAGAGGTCCAATAACCAAATTAACTTCCTATGCATATTACTCCTTTCAACTCTTTTCCCATTCCTGTCCCATACAACCAACAATGTCTCATCCCTATATTCTTGTCATTCTAAGAAGGCCACAGAAATGGAATCATACTATAAGCAGCCTTTTTATGGCTTCTTTTGCCAAGAAAAATACATTTGTGCTTCATTCATATAGCTGTGGGAACCAGAAGTACCATCAGTAGTACCTACTGGGAACGAGCTACCTTTCAGCTAACATACCTTTAAATTCATCTGGAGTAAATTTAGTGAAACCCCACCACCTGAGATATGGATCATTTGGCAGTGAAGAAACATGAACTTGGCCTTTCCTGTTGCCTTAATCATCACATGTTTCTTAGTCTTTAATTTAATGCAGATGGACACGATGACCTGGCCAATGTGAACCCTAACCACTACGCCCTGGGGCTTCCCAAAGACCCCTTGCATACCTGCCTGAAGTCTGTTGGCCCCAGCACAGGACAACACCTTTAGAAGACTGATTCTCCTTCTCTTAATTAAATAAGCTCTATTTAATTAAATACAGCTCTTTATCTAGGAGTGGGACCTTGTGAGATTGCCATCCTGCTTCTCCCAGTACACCATAACTGCCTACTGTACACCTCTGTGCCTAGATCTTCATATCCACACCCTCAAAAACCACAATTGTCTTTTCCCGCAGAGATATTTGTAGTTCTTTCTCTTGCACCACCAAAAGTCTTCTCTATCTGTTTCGACAAGAGAATCCCATCTCACCTCCTTCTTCTCCCATAGTCCTCCCATCCATGATATCTACCATTTCTTTTCTTACCATGTTGTCTTCTCAATTCAATTTAATCTGGTCTAAGGAAAACTTAATGTATGCTAATGGCCGTACTTGAGTAGAAGAGCTTAGTGAAAATGATAGGGAAAAGCCAGGCTCTCTGGGCATTTATAAACCAGTGGGGGAGAGGCAGTCACTACAGCTCAGGAGGATGGGTGGGGAGTGGGGCAGGAGGGAGTTAACCTAAAAAAGTACTTTGGGGGCAGAGGGGAAGCAAAGGAGCATCAGGCATCAAGAAATGATACCTAGACCAAGAACTAATGGATATGTATTGTAAGAAAGAAGAAGGAGTTCCAGGCCCAATGAATGTGGACTGTAAAGACCTTCGGCCGAAGGAGTGCATGGCAGGATGAAGAAGCTAAAAGAAAGCCATTGTGAGGTGTGTTGAGGGAGAGAGAAAAATCAGGGAAGAGCACAAGATCATGCAGGGATATTGCGTTGCAGAACTGACCGAAGCAGTGGGGAATGGGAAACTGCAGCTTGGTTTAGGCAGAAGACACTGGGAATAAGGGTGGAGGGGAAGTCAGTTGGAGGAATGAAAAAGCCATACTTGGGAGGTAAGATGGGAAGGACATCCCAGTGGAAATCAAAGCTAACTTTGAGATTTAAGAAGCCATTTTGTTTTCTTTTGTTTCCAAATAAAGAAACATGAAGGAGGATTGGTTTTAGTGCAAAGGGGAATTAAGGACATAATGTGGTGCCAGCCGGGCATGGTGCTGGTTGCACTTACCTGTAATCCCGCTTGAGAAGTTTGAGGCAGTGAATGGTGAGTTAAAGGTCTATCGGGGATGCACAGTAAGATTCCGACTCAACAAAAAGTGCTATGATGTGGGGCACAGTGATGTACTAAAAAGATACCAGCACAGAGAGGTCTAAAGGTCAGAAAAATCAGAACTAACAACGATGGTTTGAAAGCCATCCAATTATACAGGCTAATTGTAACTGTTGAGGACACAGGAGACTTCCTGGAGTAGGAGTGCAGAATGAGAAGAGAAAGCTTGAGTCAGGCTCCTGAGAAACACCCAAATTTTATCAATAAATTGTGTTATTCAATGATTTTCTACATCCTGGTTATTTCCTCCACCTTCTCCTATTTCTCTCCTATTCTTGCTAGACATGCCTACTTTCTAAAACAATTTTTGAGGTGCTGGAAAAGGAACCTTGGGCCCTAAGTATGCTACACAAGCACTTTACCACTTAGTTATAACTCAGCCCCTTAGAATATTTGGAAATATTCAATAGGCCTGTAATATGGAGCACAGCATGGTGTTTATTTTTTTAAGATTTACTTATTTATGTATATGACTGCATATACACTTGCACGCCAGAAGAGGGCATTGGATCCCATGGGTCTACAGTTATAGATGGTTGTGAGCCACCATGTGGGTGCTGGGAATTGAACTCAAGACCTCTGGAGTAGCAGCCACTGCTCTTAACCACTGAGCCAACTCTCCAGCCCCCAGTGTGATGTTTTGATACATGTACATGGTGTGCAATCCTTAGATCAGGATAATTGATACAACCATCACCCCAAACAAGTCTTTAACATTGTTTTCTTATTTCATGTGTATGGATTTTCTTCTATGCACCACATGTATAAAGTGCCTTTGGAGGCCAGAAGGAAGAATTAGATCTCCTGTAACTGGAGTTACAGATGGTTGTGAGCAGCCATGTGTGTGCTAGGAATTAAACTGAAGCCCTCTGCAAGAGTAGTTAGTGCTCTTAACAGCAGAGCCACCTCTCCAGTCCTACCTTAAACAATTCTTATTTCTTTGTATGGGGAACATTCAAGACCCTCTTCACTAGCTATTTTGAAACAGACAACTAATTGTTGTTAACCATAGTTAACCTATGACAACATAGAACATTAGAAGCTATGCCCTATTCAAATGCACCAACATACTCATTTTCCTTCTGAGGCTCTGGAAATCACTGGTCTGTTCTCTGATTTCATAAAACATCAATTCTTACTGTCTGAAAGAGGAGGACACGTCAAGGAAAAAGGAGCAGGGTAAAAGTACCAGGGGAGTGTTGTGTCAGAAGTCAAGAGGGGTATTTCATGGGGGCACTTATGGAGGGTAGTGAGGGAAGCTAAGGCCCAAAAGGTAGCCACTGAACTTGGTGACGTGAGGTCAATGGTGAGAAGCAGGTCTTGGTTCAGTGGAATGGTCAGGAAGCAATGTCTCAAATCGCTTCTCAGCCACAGACACCCAATACTTTCCAGAGTCCTTTCCTCCTTAGACTTTTCTGAAGTTGCTGCTGTTTCTTCTTCTAGACACCTCCTTTAATTTTGTTCCCTTATCATTGTTCTAATGATGATGGTGGTGGTGGTGGTGGTGGTGGTGGTGGTAGTGGCAGTGACTATTATTTGAGACATGACCTCATTCTGTAGTCCAGAAAGTTAGCATGAAACTCAGGTTAACCCTGAATCCATGGCAACCATGCTTCTGCCTCTAGTTGTATAAGGCTCACAGGCTCATACCATGACCCAGCTTTATGTCATGCTACACATTGAACCCACGGCTTCCTGCACATTGGACAGACATCATACCTATTAAGGTATATCCTGGACTCTAGACTTCTCTTTCCATTACACCATCTCTTCCTTCGTTGTCAAGACCCCGCTTTATCTTTTCTGCTCTTCCCATGGCCTTCTGGACCTTTCTTTCCTCCCTTTCTTCTCACAGCATTCGCTCTTCTCCTTAACCAGCGCTGCTCTCCCCAGATTGCTACTCTGCCCTCTCCGTTCATCCTTTTCTCCATCCACTGCAGCTACCTAGGTAGGCTGGCTGGATCTCAGCTGGGGGTCTCAGTGAAATGATTGCTTAGATCCCTCCCAACCTCCAAATCCAGGACTAATACACTTTGGCACGGTGCCACCAGGATCTGTCTGTACCGACCTGTGTGAAGCATTGTTAGAGCCTAGTCCTTGAATGCTTGCCAACATGGTAACCACATCCTTCGAGCAGGGTGCCCTCATCCGCCCTGGCACCTGTCCCCACGATTCTGCCTTTTCCTATCCTCAATTGTACACTATCACTGAGAACCGATAAAGCTGCCCCACTCCCCACAAAGCCAAACATATTGCCTTCGGAGCCAGCACTTTCTAAGTGTCCAAACGCTTTCAGATTCATTAGTCCAGGCTTGAAGAGTCAGCTGTGGGGAGCCTGGAAAAAAAAGAGGGTGGAAAGATTTGCTCAAGGTCACAGAGCTGGTTAGAGGATTAGCATGTTATCCTTCTTGCCCCTGAAGCCCTGCTTGCTTTCATGCTGAGGTCTCAGGCCTGAGTTCAGGCCTCACTGACCTTAGCCTGTCCCAGCCTGCCAAGGGGGACAATCCTAAAAATTCTCTTGTGCAGGAGTTCTGTTTGGGGATCAGTGACCCATTCATACCTGCAAGGCAGGGATGGGCCATCTTGGGAAGGAAGATGAATTCTGATGTGCTTCACTGAATTCTCCCTACGCAACAAATCTGTTTGCTTTGATATTACTTGAAAAACCACCTAAAGCACAGGGATTCACAGTCCAAGGCCAGCGTTGGCTAGCTTTAGTACTCTGCTCTATTCTAGCTCAGTAAAGCCATTCGTGGGAAAGGCCTCAGCACAAGGCCTAGCACCCCCAACTGCACAGAGGCCTCTGACCTGAGCATTTTCCATTTGAGATTCCTTAGGAGTCACAACCTATTTGCCTGCAAATTTACCCGACCAGATACCCAGATGCCAGGTCGATCTCATCCTGAGTTGCTAGGTAACTTGTTCTTTCATATTATTGGGCTTAAGCTTCTTTATTGGAAACAGCAACAGCCATCTTGTCTTTGTAAAATGTTGTATTAGCCTTTAAAAGTAAAGATTCTCTAATCATTCAATTCTTGGCCTAGGAATTTGGCGGCGTTGTGTAGAAAGATGAGAGTTTTGGTTTTTTTAAACAGCAAAAGTGAGATATGACAAAATGTCTGTTTGTGGCTAAAGAAATCCTTTTACATGATGGAATACACTATAGGTGCTCTGGTTTTTAATTGACATAAGAACAGCCCCATAATACATTCTATAGGTTATAGAATGGTAGATAGCATGTGATTCAGTTTTATGAAATGCATTTCCATTAATGCTTTCCAAATGTTAGCAATCTTGACGGCTGGCCAGTAGCATTTTGGGGAACCTGCATTCTTTTCTTTTATATTTTATTCTCTGAATTATTTTCAATAGAATCAGACAAGGTGGCTCATGTGTGTACTTCAGAACCAAAAGGATTGCTTCAAGTTCTAGGCCGTACATGGGGCACATTTGAGGCTAACGTGGCCTTCACAATTTTTTTAAAGGAAATTTTTTTGTTCTACTTGGTGAGGAACCTTAATCAATACACTATACAGAAGCTTTGAAGGGACTTAAATGGCATAGTATATAGTACCTTCTGTGTTTGATGGTAGGGAGAAGAGGCCTACCTGTTTTGAACCCACAGAGACTGAATCTTTAATCTCTCTTGGTAGGAGAAAAGATATTCTTTTGGTGGGAGGGAAAGAGGGAGTGTGGAAGGAAGGAGGGAAGGAAGGAAAGAAGGAAGGAAAGGGATGGAGAGGTGGGTTAGAGGGGAGACTACACTCATATCCCACTTTATTTTGTTTTATTTTTATTTTATTTTATTTTCGAGGCTAGGTCTCATTTAGTTCAACTTGTCTCAAACTTACTTTGGATTTCTGTACCCCTGTCTCCACTTTCCATGTGCTTATAGGCATGGGATTCCACACCCAGATTTATGGGTGATGGGAATCAAACCAAGATCTCTACCAGCTGAGCCCAGAGAGAATATATTTTAAAGAGAGATTCGTATGTCTCCTCTGTTGGCTATCAGGCTTTTGAAATGATCAACCAGAAAGAATGAAAATTTCCCCAGGGATCTCATGCTGGGAGAAGGGGAAGTCTGAAGCCTGGTAAGAGAAGGCTGAAGCCTTTCACTTGCAAAGGGCGTACTCGCTTCCCAGAAGAGATTTCGTGCAAGCGAGCGTGCGAGCGTGCGTGCGTGCGTGCGAGTTGTCAGACCACCTAGCAGGACAGAGAAGAGCTAGAACAGACAGCTAAGGATGGACAGGACTGCACCTTGACCAGGCTTGCTCAATCATGCATACCTTCTACAGAAGCCTAATCCTCCTGTCAACACCCTGAAGATGGACTTGCAGGAACCCTGAGTTCTTATTTCTTCTTTATCCCAAAGAGGCCATATTGGATAAATATGTTTTTCGCTGCTTTTTGGTATATCGTGTGCCTTTAATTTGTGTATTAGAGACAATAGTGAAGCCTAGTTTGTTGGGCCTGCCAGAGCCCAGGTTTTCATCCTAAAACTTCTGATAACTTAAAGGTACATGTTTTTCTCTTGGGGAGTTGGTCTTGGAGGTAGAGTAAGGTTCAAGCCTTAACCAAAGAACCACAGTGAGTTAAAGGGTTCCTGGAAGCCTGGCAGTAAAGAACTTCAGTGCCAGGCTACTTGGGCCCTGCTTCACCCAGGCTGTGTTTATGAAGGTTTCCTTCCTGCTGAGCTTTGGGGCTTTGTGCCAGGAACACCTAATGGGAATAACAGAACACCCTTCTCTCCCCTCCCCCCAAAGCAGGAATGTTCTAAATTCCTCCTTGGCCCAAATCCCCCTCCCCACAAGGTTTCTCCTGGGCTCACAGAGGTTCACCACACAAAAGCCCAGCTGGAGTTTTTGACAAGGGTAAACATAAAACCCACCAAACATTTTTTAAGAGCACCTCAATCTTTTCCAGCCTCCAGGGGTTTAATTCGCATCTGTAAGAAGGCTCAGATTTACAGGTGGATTTTACAAAGCTGTGGCTAATAATTAGAAATCCCTTATCACCACAGCCCGTGGCCCCTTGGACCCAGTTCACCTTTCCCTGGACCTAGTCCTCTTTTCCGCTGGAGCATCTCTCCCAGAGCCCTTCGAGAAAGAACAGCTCCGTGAGTATCTGCTCTGTAAGTATGCTTAGGCCGGTAGTTTTTAAACCTAGCCGCTGCTACTGGAGCCCTTGATGGAGTCAGGGCGGTTTCCCTTGGGCTGTTGAGGAAAGGTTATGGAAGTGGCACATGGCGCTATGTGTTTTCTTCAAGTTGTAACAAGATTTGCAGTCTTACGGGCCAGAAGACCCGTTCTTCAGATCAGACTATTTAAAACGGGAGAATACGGAAAGAAAGGAGCTTTTGGGGACCCTTTTGCTCGACCACAGGAGGCAAAGCAGGTGGGGAAGCTCCAATACACCTCCGTGTATGAGAGTTCAGGGAGCTGCAGAGGGTGGGTTCTCCTGTGACTCTCCTTTTGAGTCCCTCAATTGCTCTCCACCAATGTCCTGCCTTAGACATTGTTCTTTTCAAGCGATCTTAAAAATGGAGTCGGAACCAAAACTTTCACAGCACTTATAGGTAAGAAGACAGTGGTGCTTCTCCCCTTGCCCCTGCGCTTCCTAAATCTTTCCTTTTCGTGTTTCCCTGTGCTTTAAAACATGCTTATTTGCTTTAGTGATCATGACAAAAATAAGCTTCCTTTAAAAGACAGTTATAAAATCTCTGACTGTAGGTGCAGGTCCTTAGCTGTCCTCTTATCAACTGGTGCAGAAAGGTGGATTGCAAAGAGATGGCTTGGCCACCTACTCGAGCCCTTGGACTGTTGGAGTACAGGGGTAGGGAGCAACTATCTCAGATTCCTCTGCGGGGCTGTAAAAGCAAGGGACTGAGCAATGAAGACTGCAAGAAAGCAGGCTTTTAAATGGCTTCCATTCATAACAGAAGGCTAGGTCATGCTCGCCCTTGAGTCGGAGATTCTTAATGGTCCTGTCACATCCATGGTTGTTAGCGATGATGCCAAGCACCTTAGGTGGGGAGGCTATCAGAGCAACTGCTGTGGCGAGAAGGAGTTAAGTTGGGAGCCGCTGTCAGTCTTTCCTTAATCCTCTCCTGCAGTTCCAATCCCTCCCCTAAGGAAGATTAGGTAAAGGTCCGGAGGAAAACTTTCTTGGCCAGCTTTTAGCTATAGAGGCTGTTGGCTTCACTCCCAGGAGACAAATTCAGCAAGCAAGGCCTAGCTAGAGTCTCTGTATCCCCAAAGTCTTTGTATGTGGCTTTTAGGAGAACCCCTGAAAAGGTTTCTTTTAAAGCCCTCTCTCCTTCAAATAGCAGGTCTCTACTCTTCTGTGTTTGTTAAAATGGCAACTTGTCTCCACTATCTGATTCCAGACTAAGAAAACCTTGATGAGCAAAGCCAGGGATGAGGAACTGAGGGAATTTCTTCAACAGGTTCTAGGCACAACTGAGAGAAGAAACCAGGACCCTTTAGCTTCAGTTTCTGCCCTTACTGCTTCTGCGCACCAAAGATGAATCAGCCCCAGCTGACTCACCTCACCAGCTAGTCACAGGCCAGCTTGTCACCCTTGTCTTCCTGACCCTAAGGGAGAATTAACTCCCAGGGAACCACTTCTTCCATTTGAATAAACTCTGATAGTGTCTCTTCCTCCTGGTGAGCTATGGCAACCCACTTTCTGGTACTTTTCTCTCATGACTACCAAGACAGGCCTGGCTCTTCAGAAAGGATTTCCTCCTGGAGAATCTTTGATTCCCTTGGGGAAACTGAGAGTTAGTGTTTTGTTTTTGTTTGCTTGCTTTTGAGACAGAGTCTTGCTATGTATCTGCTACTACCTGGAATTCCAGTGTGTAGCCCAAGCTGGCCTCTAACTGACCACACTTCTGTGTCTTCCTCCTGAGTGCTGGGATTCCAGGTTTGTGAGGATCTGCCTCAAGCATTTGTTTGTTGCCATCCCAAGAAAGCAGAGGCCCAAGCTGCTTCTCTGGGAGCCAGGGGCTCTTTGCTAACAAAAACCTTCAAAGGAGTGTATTTAACTCACCCCAGGCAAGGAGTGGAGGAAGTTCCAAAGGCAGCTCTCAAATATGGATGGTTATAACACTAAAGGATGACCAACAAGTCTCCAGGTAAATGGTGGCTGGCAAGACAGATGTAGAGAACTGCACCTACTCAGATACAGCTAAGCTGGTATGCATGTGTGTGTGTGTGTGGGTCAGTCTAGAAGGCATAAGGCATGAAACTAGAGGTTAATGGTTAGAGATGAAACTCAGAAGTATGAGGTCAGACAATAGCTTTCCCTGGTTTCCTAGGAAACTGAACCTCATATCAAAGGAATCAAAATTTTCTAGTCTCTTAAGCATGGCAAAGTGTAGCATGATGGTTATTATTGGACTTATACTTTAGAAAGATCCTTCATGACTATCTTGATGATTGACTTTCAGGAGAGAGCTGAAGTGAGATTAGAGAGGCCAATTTGAGGGGCCTATGTGATTTCCAATGGACAAGTGATGTTGACTGTATTGTCTGAAAAGGGTTGGGCAGTGGAGATGGAAAGATAAATTTGTGTTTTGTTTTGAAAATACATCTGGCAAAACACCATTATAAGTCAAGAAAATGTGAGGAAGGCTGCTGTGACTTGTCCCAGTAATCCCAGCATTCAGGGGCTGAAGTGCAAGGGTTGGCATAGGTTCAAGGATAGCCTGAGCTGTATATTTTTATCTCAAAAAGAAGAAAAAAATATAGGAGACAGAAAGGCTGAAAAATCAAGGCATGCTGGCTTGGGTTGCTGAACGGCTGGTTCTACTACTAAGATAGCGTATACTGTGTGAAGAGTAGTTTGAGGACGGGCAAGAGACTTCTGCTTGGTATGTATTGAGTTTCAGGTGTCATTAATATCTTAATACATATATGGATGGTCATTGAGAATGCAGTCAACTATGCAGACCTTGAGTTCAAAAAGAGAGATCTCTTTTGGTGTAGATTTGACATGAGAGAGGTATGGATTTAGCAGTCATTGTCAAGCTAAGGAAAGAAGATGGCTGAGAGTTCGAAGACATCTTGGGATACATAGTGAGGAGCAAAACAGCCATGGTGACATTTTAAAGGGTGGTCTCTAAAAAGAAAAAAAGAGTGCCAACCTCGGCGGTGGCACTATAGAAAACAGCGGAGAAGTCAGTTTTCTGAAGGGAGCGGCAAGGTTAGGTGGCAGCTATATGAATCTTAGATGTTAGAATAAGAAAATCATTAACTATGGGGAGAGTGTTCTCAGTGGATGGCAGATGCAGGGCTGCAGCAAGCAGAGCAGCATGTACAGAGGTCAAGTAGTGCTATTGATACTAAACGGGTTAAGGAGGTTGCCTGAAAACAGCAGAGTCAAGACGGACGGTAATAGCTGCATAACGAGGACATATGGGAGAGAGGAGCTTACCGTGGAGAAGCAGGATTGTTGCCAAGCGGGACTGAATGCCTTGCTAAGATACATTTGAGACCTGGATAGGCACAGATGTAACCAGACTAGCAGAAAAAAAAATCAGTGCCACAATGGGACTTGCCCCTTGTCACAGCTGATAGTGGCAGAGTTTGCTAAACGTGCCCTGGCACCTGGTCTGCATTGCTTTACATATCGTGTCATAGCAGTGCCAATGAACAGTGCTATCAACCGTGTCTTATGCTGTGGCAGCACAACACACATTTAGCTTGTTCCTCACCTTTAACTGAATAGGCAAGATGCTCAACTAATGGAGAGGGAAGGAGGGATGGAGGGATGAGGGATGGAGGGAGGGAACAACTGTGTAGGTCTCTATCTTATCCTCCTCAATTTAGTCCTTCCTCTGATACCCTTCATTCTGTGCATGGGTAACATCTTGCTAACCCTTACTCTGCACTGTTTACTGACTCTTTATAGTCTCATGGGGGCCCTTCAACCCTGTTAACTGCTCTGTTATTTCGTTAAGAAGATGGATTTGAAGCTGGGCGAGCTGATGTATGCTTATAATCCCAGCCTTTGGGAGAATGAAGTAAGAATTCAAGTGCAACCTGGATTACATTGCAAATACCAGATCAGTCAAGAACTACGTAGAAAGACCCTGTCTCCAATTTTTTTAAACAAAAGGTAGTTAAAACAGTTATTTGAAGGTAGGGTACTATGTAAGGTACACGAGATATAAATGTAAAGATACCAATGTTGCCTTGAAATAGCCCATGTACCAGCAGAGAAAATATGAGTTTAAATAGGAAATTACAACATAACAAAGTGTATTATAACCTTAGCTGTCTCATTTATTATATGGTAGAGGTTAGTATATCTGTCATGAAATAGTTGATAATCACATGCATTAACACATAGAAAGTGCTTGTAAGAGTTAGATAAGAAACTCTATATAGCCTGGTATAGTGGTGCATGCCTGTATTCCTAGCGCTTTAAATTCATGATCTTCTTGCTCTTCCTGAGGACGCAGGTTCAAATCTCCACACTGACATGGTGGCTCACAACCATCTATAACTTGGGTTCCAGGGAATCCAATGTCCTTTTCTGGTACCCAAGGGACTGCACATATGGAAATACAGACATCCCCACAGGCAAGGCATTTACAGTCATAAAAATAAAAATAAATCTTTAGAAAAGGTTAATAGGGGCACTGGACAGTGACCAGAAGGAAAGATATCCAAAGAAGTCAAGGAATTGCTTACGGTACAGCCTGTGCTCAGACTGTACTGCAAGTTTTACACCACATGACACGATTGAAGAGCTGAGAGTAATTTAGTTCAGCCAGAGTATGGAGTATGAGCAGGTGAATGGCAAGAGATGAACCTTGAGAGGTCCTGGAGTGCAAACAAGCTCGGACTTTATCCTTTGCCACTAGAACGTCCTAGAGGGATGACTTGCTGTGAAAGCATAAAGAGCAGAGTTCAGGTCTGCAAGAACAATGTCAGAAGAGAAATGTGGGTGTGGAGGTGTGGGCACTCAGGGTGGGAGAGAGGATGGCAGATCACAGGGCTTCCCTTGTTAGCCAAAACAACAAGTTCCGGGTTCACTGAGAGACCATTTCAAAATACAAAGGCGGAGGGGAATAATGTGAGTGTAAAGGCACTCACTGCCCAAGTCTAACTACTTACATTTGATCACCAGAACTCCCATGGTGGAAGGAGAGGACCAACTCCCTACAAACTGTTCTCTGACCTCCACATGCACACACACGTAGGCACAGGCACATGATAAAAGGAAAAGTATCGAAAAGTTCAAAATGTAAAATGGAGAAAAGTCAAGGAAGATACCCCAAGTCTGGTCTCCACAGGCTCATGGACCAAGTGCCCTCCTACCCCCCCCCCGACACACTGTTGAACATTTGTGTATGTGTCCACATCCCCACACATAGACACACATTCAAATAATGACCTCATCAGATGAATGTGTTGAAAGATCATCATGGCCACACTGTGGAGAATGAATTGAAGAAGCAAGGCTGGAAGTAAGAGCAATTAATAACCTATTATTTCCCCAGGCACGGAAGAAAGGATGAGGGAACCCCGCATTAGAAAGTGGTGGTAGAGATGAGAAACCAGAGTAAGACATTTCAAGTAACTTCAGGGGATAGAACTAGTGGGACTTCCTAGTTAGGAGACGTAGGGAGAATCAGGCTCAGGATGTCAAGGATTACCCCAGGGATATTGGTCTGGATGAAGAGGGCTCTCATTTGGTGACAAGGGACCTAAGCAAGTACTGATCAGGAGTTACAGAGGGTGAGGTGTTGTATTCGCTTGAGTATGTCGAACTTGAGGTTACCATGAGATTTCCCATGCCCCCCCTCCTGAGCTGAATCCCAACCCCCTCCTCACAGAGGGTTTTTTTTTTATTAAAGGTCCCTTTGACTGTGTTGGCTCTTAAGAGGGTTCCTACTGAAAATTCAGATTTGGATTAGGTAGCAGGGTAGGCATGCTTCTTCAGACAAGAATGGACTGAGCAATGGGAAAGGGACATTTAAAAGCTTTTGTTTTACTTTATGAGTATGAATGCTTTGCCTGTATGTGCCAGGTGTCCTTGGAGGCCAGAAGAGGAATCAGATTTCCCCTAGAACTGGAGTTACTGACAGTTATGAGTCCCCATGTAAGTGTTAGGAAACAAACCTGAGTCCTCTGGAAAAGTAGCAAATGTTCTGAACCACTGAGCGCTTCTCTCTCTCTTCTCTTCTCTTCTCTTCTCTTCTCTTCTCTTCTCTTCTCTTCTCTTCTCTTCTCTTCTCTTCTCTCTTTTCTCTCTCTCCCTCTCCCCTCCTCCTCTCTCCCCTCCCCCTTCCCTCTGTCTCTGTCTCTCTGTCTCTCTCTGTGTGTCTTTCTCTGTCTCTCTGTCTCTGTCTCTGTCTCTGTCTCTGTCTCTGTCTCTCTCTCTCTCTCTCTCTCTCTCTCTGTCCCTCTGTCCCTCTGTCTCCCCCTTTCTCTCTCTAGCTGCCAAAAGAAATTTTGAGGGAAGTGAAAATGGAGTAGCAATGTTGTATTGGGTTAAAAATTAGTGAGCTGAGTAGTCTTGCAGAAGGTGGAGGAGGTGTACCACTTTGACCTTTGTGTCTTGAGCCTTGGAAAGAGTGAGAAATCCCCGAACAGTGCAAAATCCCATCTATCACCAGATGCCTGCCTACCTCTTGTAAAGCCCTCTCGATATGGAGCTGCTTCCCTTCCATTCAGCTTTTCTACCATCTCTGACAAGCCTTGGGGACTCCTAGGAGCTGGAACAACTTTTCTCTAGTCTTCACATGTCATTTGAGAGGCTGGATATGGGATTATCTGTTAGGAGAGGAGACAGGAAATACCCAGTATGTTATACTGTTAGAGGTCCTTATGGTTCTTTGCAGGGAGGCATCTGGTCAAACTTTCAGAATATGGGCAGAAAGCTTTGTCACCCACCCCAATCTGCCCAGGAAGCACAGTATCTATCGTCATAGGCATGAATTGATTCAGGGCTAAGGCACTGCTCTTTAGTCCCTTTGGAGATCCAAGTAGGCTCTAACAATCTGGAGCTCAAGGCCACATTCTAAGACTTGTTCCACATGATCCCGTCTCCTGGAGTTTGGCCTCAGTCAGCAACAGAGGGGCCCCATGATGTGGTTGCTTGGCGATATGTTAAACAGCAGGCCTTGGAGACTGAGCAGTGGAGTTAACACACCACAACTGGTATTACCATCACTGCCTTCTCGGAAAGCAGCCACCTGTCTGGCCCCTGCCTTTGTCTGACTGCCAGCCTAAAGCATGTGCCTACGCAGGAGGTGATGACATTTTGGCTCTACTTCCAAAGTTTTTTTTTTTCTTTCTCATGTGTTATTTTTAAAGATAACAAAGGTCAAAAGGCATTCAGCGTTTTCTGGTTTCTCATAAGCTTCTAGTCAATATTTAATCTGGTTTATGGATTTTTTTAAGGTTTTCTAGATGCCTTCTTGAGCCTGCTTGTGGCCACCCACAGATACTTGTAAGGAGGAAAGAAGTCAGCTTGCCAGAGACACTGTGAAATGAGGGATTAGAGGCCGGGATCCAAGAAACAAGAGCCGCAGCCAAAAGACAAGCGAACAGGTTCCGAAGATACTTCTACTGAGAGGTCTGCCATGGCCTCCCTTGGCGTCCAACTGGTGGGCTACATCCTAGGCCTTTTGGGGCTATTAGGCACATCGATTGCCATGCTGCTCCCCAACTGGCGAACAAGTTCTTATGTTGGTGCCAGCATTGTGACGGCGGTTGGCTTTTCCAAGGGCCTCTGGATGGAGTGTGCGACCCACAGCACTGGCATCACCCAGTGTGATATCTACAGTACTCTTTTAGGACTTCCTGCTGACATCCAGGCTGCCCAGGCCATGATGGTGACATCCAGTGCAATGTCCTCGCTGGCCTGCATTATCTCTGTGGTGGGCATGAGATGCACAGTGTTCTGCCAGGAATCTCGAGCTAAGGACAGAGTGGCTGTAGTGGGTGGAGTCTTTTTCATCCTTGGTGGTATCCTGGGTTTTATCCCAGTTGCTTGGAATCTTCACGGCATTCTCCGGGACTTCTACTCACCACTGGTCCCTGACAGCATGAAATTTGAGATTGGAGAAGCTCTGTACTTGGGAATCATTTCAGCGCTGTTTTCCTTGGTAGCTGGAGTCATCCTCTGCTTTTCCTGCTCACCTCAGGGAAATCGTACCAACTACTATGATGGCTACCAGGCCCAGCCTCTTGCCACTAGGAGCTCTCCAAGATCTGCTCAACAGCCCAAAGCCAAGAGTGAGTTCAACTCATACAGCCTGACTGGGTATGTGTGAAGAACCAGGGGCCAGAGCTGGGGGTGGGGTGGGGTGGTGGCTGGGACTATAAAAATAGTAGTGGACAATGCCCCCAGGGTTACAGGCAAAGGACATTGCCATTGAATCATGTGTAAGGTGCTGCTGAGGGTAGAATGACTTTGGCCATTGGATGAAGTAAAGGCAGAGATGAGAACAGGGGTGACAGCATGTACATCGAATTGCCAAGGACACTTATCAAGCGAGCTTTTCTATTTCTTTTCTCACTAAGGCACCTTCTGTGCCCTGAATGCTCAACCCAAAAGTCTAAATCCCATTGCTGCCACTTTTTGCTATGCCCAGAGGCTCTCTTCTGCCCTTTGGTTTACTTGGAGATCTGTTCCCCAACCAATCATATTCCATTGACTAACCATCTGTGATCAAAAGACCTTCTCCCTCTGGCTGAAATTGGCTCTTGACTCAAATACTAGGGGACAGAGAGAAGAAAGAGGGGTGGCTTCTGCGAGAATGTTTCTAGCTCCCTTCTCACATCTCCAGCCAAAGAAATGGATTGGTCAGTTATAGGCCCTGAAGCCTCTCTTCCAGTTTTGCTATGAGTGCAATATGTCCAGACTGGTTTGGGAAGGAACTGAAGGAAAGCTATCTCATGGCATCCCACAGAAAGCAGCTGAGTATAGGATGGGAGGCAACCTGGGCTCCAAAGAAACAAAAACAAACAACAAAGCCCACCAGAATCACTTCTCAGATCATCTCCTCTAATTGCCACCCATTTGTGGGTCAGGAATGGAAGCACTGCTACAGGAAGACAGTAGAGGCATACAGAAAGCTGAAGGCTGCAGCCCCCTCACTCCACCGAGGACTGGCCAAGAAGCTGAAGTGAACTACCGCTCAAAGTGCTGTCTCCCACTGAGGTGTCTGACCCAGCTTCCTGATAAACCACAAGACTTGGAGCCCTAGACAAGGGTTTCCTTAGGGACAATAAAGCAGTTTTTCTAGAACTGCCCTTTGACATGGGAGCAGCAGAGGGCTAAAAGGACTCTTTAGCCCTGGCCAAAAACGAATGGGGACTTTGGTATGGAAGAACTGCTGGGCAGAGATGCATGGTAGGTGTGTGTGCTCCTACTGTTTTGGAGAGGCAACCCTACCAGATACTTTAGACTTGTTGGGAAAAACAACCTATCTGGGTCTTTACTCAGCACTACAGAGCCTCTGAAAGGCCACAGCATCAGAGAGGTCCTTTGTCACTTTTAATATTCGAGTCATCGCCCATCAGAAGATATTCTTACAGGTATGCAAAGTCTTCAGTGTGGAACATCTTTTGACCAAGGTGTTGTGTTCATGACCTGAGTGATTGGTGAACTTCTGCCTGGGATTGTGATTGAGGTGGGAGGACAGAGACTGGTTCTCAGTGCAACACTCCATGGTCTTAAAATGCTCCGTTTTCCTCTGTGGTAGATGGGGGTCAGAATCTAGAGACATTAACCCCAACAGCCTAATAGCACCAACTTCAGAAGATTCCCAGCACACCTCATCAAAACTTCAGCAGCGGCAAGAGAGGCCCATATGTGAGGTTTCCTTTAACACGCCTTTCCTATTTCCACCATATTACTTGGGTTCAAGCTGTTATGCTGACCTGGAAGCCATTTCATCCCCATGCTTGGAGAACTTGCTCACCGTCATCCCCTTCATTGAGCCTTCTCTAATCACTCCTTCCTGCCCTTCCCCTCCTCCAATTCCCAATATATAAATTGCTTAATCCTTATCATTCATAATTTTGATTAACAGTTTATAGTTCTTGTATGCGCATTTGTATGTGTGTGTGTGTGTGTGTGTTTGTGTGTGTGTGTGTGTGTGTGTGTGTGTCTATCCGTCTACCTGTCTATCTGTGTGATCTCAAAAGTTCACTGTAAGTACTTGGAGGGCAATTGCCATATCTTAGACCTGTCTATATGTATACTCAAGACTGTAACAGTGCTGAGCACACACAAGGTGATCAATAAATGGATGTTGATTGAGTCATTGTTGTATTGATTAAAAGACAATTAAGACAGGGCACACTCGATAGAAAGAAAGGGATTGGGTTAAGATAGGCAGTGGGAGCCTGTGCACAATGGCACGTAGAAAATTCCAGGTTTCATGAATGCGATCAGATATGTGAAAACACCCCTCACAACAGAGAGGAAGGGGTTTTGTTTTTGTTTTGTTATTGTTGCTGTTTTGCTTTTTCAAAACATGGTTTCTTGGTGTAACAGAGCACTGTCTGTCCTGGACTAATCTTGGCCTAGAACTCACAGAGACCGACCTGCTTCTGACTCCCACGCCTGGCAGAAATGAAGTTCTTCACCTTTCCCAGGGCTCATTCTTTTTCAGAAAAAACATTTTATTTGAAAATCCCATCATTGAGGTTAGTTATTAAATGGTTATATGCTTATTCCCTTCATTCTCCAACCCACTAATCTGAGGAAGCCGCCCCTGATCTTATTGTCTCCTGTCTGATCCTGTATTTGGCATATAGAAAACCTAAGATTCACACAAGTTTTCCTAGGTTTACATACCTGGAGTTAACACCCTCATTTCTTGACTGTGAAACTAAGATCTCGCTGATCCATCAACATTCACAGTCAGTAAGAACAGCATTCTGAAAGTTCCCAGGCAGTCTAAAAATTTTTACTTAGGGCCAGCAACTTAATACTGGGACATACGGGCTCCCCAGTCACCCAAGAAGGCGATCTAGGAAAGTGGAGAATTCATCAAACATTGCTACTGCCCCTACTCCTCCCATGCAAGCTGTCTGACTAGGGGGATGCCAGGTCATCATCTAAGGTCCGACACCTCCGTTCTAAGTCTTCTAACTCTGGAGGAGTTTGAGGCAACACACCAATGATTTGACTTCATAAGGAAATAACGAAGCCCAATAATTAGGGTATTAAAATGAACAATCATGGGGCCCAATGAGATTCAGCTTAACCAGTCCTTGAAGTTAGGGGGCAGCAGCATACAGGAACTGGTTACTAGAAACACTGGCCTTGCACTTCTGAAGGGGACCTTCTTTGGTGCACAGGATTGAAGACAGTATCCAAGTCCATTTAGAGGGAAGGACAGGGGAGGAGAAGGGCCCACCACATTGTAAAAAGTCATCTCTTATCTGGTACCAGATTCCCGAGTGCCTGACTAGGGACAACTGTAGGCTGAAAGGCAGGTTTGCTTTGATAACTCGGCCTTGATGACTCCTGATTATGGCTCTGATTGCCCACAATCTGTCAGCCAAGGTACTTTCATCCTGTGAACACCTCAGCCAAGTTGGTTTTTCACAGGAGATGAAATGGAGGATGAAGGAAGTGGATAAAATCTCTAAGGTTACACTCTGTCAGAATCTGGGTTAGAAATTTGGAAACCATGGTAACCTGAGTCTGCGATTCTAATTGCAGAAGGTATGTGATGGCCTGTGGCTCTTCCAATTTGAGAATCCCAACCCCCACAGCACCCCAGCCCCCACCCCAGTCTGTCATGGAATAGAAGAGTTTAGGAAGAAGTGAACCTGCCCTTTGTTTTAGGCTGAGGCTGTCCTGGTGGTTCCTACAGGATTCCATAATCTAGAAAGTTTCAGGGGAAGGAATTAAAAGTTCACCCTTGGCTAGAAAAAATCTCAGCATAATTGATCAAAAGCCAGGATCCCTTTGATTGGTTGAGCAAAGAAAGCTTTGCTCTGAGCCGTTTTCTAGAAATTTCCTGAGTCCTGGTCCAAACTGAACAGTTTCCGGCTCCCTCATTGCTTTTCCATCATAAAGTAATTTAGATTAACCGCAGGCTGAGGGCATAGTGAAGGCCATTGTGTTGATGCTCCCGCCTCATGGCTCTGACCCTTACACAAAGAGAGATGTTTCTGGCCTCTTTCTTTCCTGTGATACTAGCATGACTCATGTTTTCCCTGTCTTGGGGCCCTAGTGACCCATTATTATGTGATCATTAATGGAGGTGGGGAGACTGAAACCACCTTCTCGGTGGAAAGGCAAACCCCAACTTTTTGAGCCCTTTATTCAGTCAAACAGTCCCTACACTGACCAGCCTTTGAGCCAGCCTGTCAGCCAGGCCAAACCACACTGCTCAAACTCTTACTCAATGTAAGAAGTGCCAAGTAAGGCTGTGAGACTGACCGGAATGAACAGTGTAAAGTCTGTGCTAGAGGAATTGACAGCTAAGGTGGAAAGAAAAGTCGTGTGTGTGTGTGTGTGTGTGTGTGTGTGTGTGTGTGTGTGTGTGACTATGGCACAAAGCAGAACACAAACTGCCACTCAAGAGACAGAGGGGTACCTAAGGGTGTCTGGGGCAAATATTTATATAAATCCCCTTAAATGCCAACCCCTTTGAAATAACACTATTTGAGCTTGGGAAGGATGGATGAGGAGGATAGAAAGAACAATCCTATTTCTTATAGCTGAAGTTCTCTGGGAGCTGAAGAATGGGATGAAGGGCCTTGGTAAGGAGGAAACAGGGTTTGACTGCATAGGTAAGCCATTATCCATTGTTCTCACAAGACCTCTGCCGGGTTCCAAGAGAGGGAGTGACCCTAAAGTGAGCTCAGCCTTCCCTTCCTTATCTCCTTCCCTTAGGTAGTTCTTCAGAAATTGCCGGGGCAGAAGAAACAGAGTCAATTCAGGTCTCCTGGGACCTTTTGGCTCTGGACTAGACTATGAACGGAAACGTGTGAGGAGGAGCAAGTGCTATAGGAGCTCAGTGTTCTAAGAAGGCAAAGGAGGCTTCACAGTGAGGGTCAACTACTCCTTCTCTGGCCAGTGAGCACAGGATCTCTTCAGGCCTGCAGCTTCCCGTTCTAGGCCAGAGGCCATAGACTGTGAAGTGTGTATCTTCCTCCTCAGCTGGGCTGAAGCCTGGCCCTCTTTCAGTTTGGGCTCCCTGGCCAAGCGGCTCCATGGCTTTGATGAGAAATACTGTTATCTCAAGAAGGAAAAGAACTTCAAACAGGAAGTCCCGCAGGTTATCTCTCCCTTCTTCCCTATGTGGTTGATCATTGAATATTGTGGTGTGATCATTGATAAAAGATTAGCAGGTGGTTATCAGGGACTGTGCTACAGAGACATGAGCTGACCACGCCCTCTCTTAACCACAGCTGACCACGCTTCTGGGAACCGTAACTCTCAGTCAGAGTTTTCTGTCCCAAGAGTCCATGCTCTAGAGAAGACAAGCAGCACTTGATAAAGCACCATACAAAGGTACATCTCGGCCCTTGGGAGGAGTTGCTGCTTTCTTGTCATCCCTGAAGTCCTGTCTCTTTGGAATGACCCTCTCACCACATCACGAGTCACCTAGAAGGTCTTTGAAGAACTTTGCAAGCACTCATGATCTTGTAGAGAGATAACCCAGGGAATACTCGTATACTTTTCCAGCATAGGTGACAAGATGGCACACTAAGTGGCAAGTGAGTGATGTGTCAGGCACAGCCTCTTTACACAATTATCACTCTGAAATAGTTTTAAAAAGTTCAGTGGGGATTGCTGGAGGCAAAGGGCAGTGCTCTAAAAGTTAAAAAACAAAACAAAAAAACAAAAAAAAACAGATGCTCCCGGTGTCTTTTCTTTGCCTGAGTTGGCTGAGTTTGCTCCAGGAAGTGCCCAGTGGGGTGTGAGAAGGGAGTAGCAGCTTCCACAAAAGACTATCTGACCATACTGGGAATTTCCTAATCCCTTGGTTTAAAGGCACTGAAGGCTTTGACTTAAAAATCAAACACATTTTCTGGGAAAAAGAAACATATTCAGCCACCAATAGGCCACTGACAACAGAAACTGCACTAGTTTTTCCATTTAGCCCTGAAAGAAGCCAGAAGACTCCAATTTTCAAAAATAACAAACCTACAGCAGTGATTGAGAACCACTGGGGACCAGGAGCTTTGGAATAATGCACATGTCCTTCAAGTAGATGATTCAGCAGCTTCAGAGACGAGCACAGCAGAGAAATACAAAAAAGGCAGACAGGGTAAGCAAGGGGGTGCTACCATCCCGTTGGCAATTCCAGGACATCTCTTGTGGTTAATTTTACTCTTCTTTGTGTAATAATAAACTAGTATGTTCTCATGTGTCACTTTTTTCACTCCCTGAGACTTGCCCAACTCAGCATAGTCTGGGAAGGGGGGTTCAAAGAAGCCAGAGAGAACACTCCAGGCAGGGGCAGCAAGTCCAAGACCTCCCGGAGTGTAGGAATAGGATCCCAATAACTGTTTTGATATCAGGAAAGCTGCCAAGGAACAGCCCGAGTGAAAAACCCAGTCAAGAGGAAATGAATTTCCAGGTTGTTTGGAGAGATAGTCGTTACACAAGTAAACAATTTCCGATCATGAGGGCAGTTAAACATTGTGTGTGATTTGCGACCACTCCAATCAGTGTGGGCTGCCTTTTAGCAGTTTTTTTTCCTACCGAAAGGAGAAAGACTAGTTAATATGGAGCAATGGCCAAAGAGCGAGGTTTCCAGGGTCAGACAAACTTGGATTTAGATTTTTCCTTAACATTTGGAGAAAACCGTGTCAATTTTCTACACTTGAGTTTCTTGCCTGTAAAATTGGGAGAATCTCTGGGCAGTCTTGGCATACAGGGAATTCGAAATCATTAACTCATATCTAAACATGTTGGTGATAGTGTCTGTGCTGTATAGGGATAACAAATCACACACAGAGAGAGAGAGAGAGAGAGAGAGAGAGAGAGAGAGAGAGAGAGAGAGAGAGAGAGAGAGAGAGAGTCTGTAGTCCATGCAGGCCTCAACTCCTTATTTTGTAGCTGTGGCTGCAGCTAGCCTCAAACTTCTGATCTTTCTGCCTCTACCTCCTAAGTGTGTAGGTCAAAGAACAGTGAGTGCACACATGCCAGATGGATTCATATGCCATGGACGTGTGTGGAGATCAGAGGACAACTTAAGAGTTGGTTTTCCCCTTCTGTCATGTGGGTTCTGGGAAATGAACAAGTTAGGATAAACGACACGTGCCTTTACCCACTAAGCCATGTCACTGGGCCGATGATGTGCACGCCCTACGAAGGATCTGAATTTAATTTAGACTGGTAGTTGTCTTTTCAAGGTGAAAGCTTTTCAAGATTCTTTCCCAAAGTTCCAATTCCCTGAAGGTCTTAGATAAATTTCTATTCATGTGGTTCTCTCAACAGAATAATCTGGGAAGGAAAGTGGATGATATAGCTCTTTTACAAACTATACCTGTAATTGTGGAAGAAAACTAATTCACCGGGTCTTGCTGCTAGAGAAGAGCCCAGTCCAAGGGCACAACTGACTGGAGCTAACTTCCTGAACTTAGGGTCTGCTTAGGAAATTTCAACAGCCACGTTTCTAACTCTGAGCCTCCTAAAGCAGTGCCAAGTTCTTGATTCATTCTGTTCCTTGGATATTCACTTGAAGCTTTTTGATTAGCCTGTGTGTTCCTATATTCCTGTTACCATCATGTGATCATACTATTCCCTATAACTGGAAAGTTCTCTCTTTACATCAGACTGTCTCACTCCAGGTTTTCAGAGTCCAGCTGGATGAGCAGACTTGGGGAGTCTTTTTCTCATTCATCAAGTTATTTTCTATGGCCTTCAGAACACGATGGACAGATGTGTGGAGTGTGTTTGGCACGTAGAAAGCAACCAAAGAATTTGTATTACATTACTGAAAAGTGGGTTGGGAGTTTGTGGTGATTCACATCAAGATACTGAGTAACAAAAATGTAGTCATCAGACTTTATTTTCGATTACAAAACTGGATGGGGGTTATAGTTCACTAGTACCATATATATTTAGCATGCACAAAGCCCTACTTCAATAGTCAGTACCCATAAGTAAAATAAATTGGTGATCATGTCTCATGCATTAACTACCTTTTGTACGCCTAAGACTCTCAGTCACTTCTTACACTTATTTAATTATCCAAACATGTGCTTTGACTTTTGAGACACTCTTCTCACTATGCAGCCAAGGCAAGCCTTGACTCTGGATCTTTGTGCCTTGGTCTCTTGAATGCTGAGCTTACAACCTTACACTGACTTTGTAAAAGATCTATTTTATTTTGATTCACGTGTCTGTGCATATGTACAAATGGGTGCCCGTGGGACCAGAAGAGGGTTCAGATCCCCTTAAGCTGGAATACTAGGCAATTTCAAGCTTCCCAATGTGGGTGCTGGGAACCGAACCTCTAGACAAGCACGCAATCACTACAAGCTCTCCGAATCACTGAACTCTCTCTCCAGCCCAAGGTGACTTTCAAATGTGAGCATTTGGATGGTTCATGATATAAATTATTCGGTAAGGTGATCCTCATGAAACATGCCAGCCTTTAAGGGAAATCATGCTTGCCTTAGCATGATCTTACACCTTGACCTTACTCCTCAAGAATTCTTGAGAAAACTGCTATCCTTCACTCCTAATGTAGTGCTACAGAAAGTAGTTTTCCTGCACAGTATAGAATTTGTAAACATGTTCTTTCTTGAGCCTGCCCCTGGGAACTAAGAACACAGCCTCTGCCTCTAAATTTTTAAGCCAGACAATGTACAAGTACCAGCCATGGGCAAACAAACCCTCCTGGCCTCTGAGGTCGCAGGGTTCCTGGTCTGCTCATCATTCAGGTACCCATCTGTTCACACAAGTGTGTGCTGACCTAACCCATGCCCAGAACTTGTTTCCTCAGACTTGCTCTGTTCTCAGCTTGTGAATAACTCTTCTTTTTACAGCCGCAATGAACCACCATCTCTCTTGAAAAGACTGAAGAGGAATTCTTAGAGGAATTTTTTTTCTGTTTGGTTCTTACTCTCAAGTTCTGGTCTGTTCAGAAGCCTCCTGGTTACATTTTGTACTTCTCAGTATCTATTCAGGTTGTTTGTGTGAGGAATATTCAGCTCCCCTTTGTCTTTCACAGTCTAATGTCTCACACCGAAAGGTGGCTGAACAGTAACTACTAGGCTACTCACAGCAACCCCACTCCTACAGCTGGCAGCACCTACTGTGTCGGTCTTTCATCTTCAGAGGTTAATGCCCAGGGCTGTTATCTACCTCACTCATACTCGGTTATTCACTCTCTTACATGAATGGGACATTGTTTAGATCACTGAGATGGAGATATGAACAAAACACATCATTAAACCATTCATAACAATCATTTATTGCTCATTTCCTATATCCCAGATACTATGATAAGCAGTAGGATACAGTGGTTAGCAAACCAAGCATGGTCATATAGAACTTATTGAAACAGGTATATAGGAACAACGTGTGTTATATTCACCGCTGGGGATCACACAGCACATAGTAGGTGTCCAATGAATATTTCTTCAATGAATGAAAATGACCAAGTCTATAAGCTTGCTATGAATTAGAAGCAAAACAAGGGAATTGTGGGATGATTTGGGGTAGAAATAGCGGACAAAGTCAAGACCTTTCTGGGAAGAAGATCGAAGCAAGAAAAGTGAACCATGCCAAAACTGGAAACAGCTTTCCCGAAGGGGCAGAATGGGTAACGAACATCTCAGGAGAAGGCACAATATAGCTGGCGGTCTGGGATTAAGTGAGAGCTTGGTATGTTTCTGTGGGAAGCAAAGTGTGCAGGGGCAAAGTGGTAAACAATGAAAAACCACTGAGACAAATGTAAGAGGTAGGTAGGGCTCTTTGTAGGACACTGTTAACAGGGGTGGATTGTGCTCTAAGTGAAATGAGGCCTTATTACCTCCAAGCAGAGAGTCACATGATTTGATTTGTTATTTATTTTGAAAAACACACTACTTCTAGTAAGAAGACAACTATGAGAAAAAGGGAGAGTCTGGCGTCTCTATTGGACTTTACGATCAATACAAGGCAAAATACTGATGGGAGTTTGGACTAAGGTTGTTGTGGTAAAAGTGAGGAAAGTCAACATAATGCTTTGGAAATAAAAACAACAGACTTGTTGACAGACTAGATGTGGGGAATGAGAGAAGAGGAATTAAAGATGACTTCCAGGTTTCTAGCTGAAGCAACTGGGTGGGAGGAGGTGCCATTTTCTAACATGAAAAAATTGTGGGGGTGGAATAGTCCTGGGGTATGTCACTGTTTATTTTTAACATGATTTACTTGAAATGTCTGTGAGATATGTAAGTGTAAATGTCAAGTACGCACTTGAATATCAATCTGGAGCTTTCTTATAGGGAAAGTAGGATCAGGAAGTTTATGATACAAGTCTTACAAATGACACAAGGCTTAAATGTTCAGAGGAACATTTCATACCTTCCTGGGTGAGAGGAATTTTCAAAAATAAGTTGGGATTTGAACCAAAGGAAAGATGATTAAGGAGAACATTCCAGAAGTGGAATAGCAAAGGCAGAGGTCAAATCTTAAGGCACATTTGGAAACTGACAGGTTCCATGTGCGTGGAATATAGCTCGTGTTTGGTTTGTTGGAAGATGAGAAAGGGTGGTTATGGCAGATACCAGGGGGTTTGAGAACCATGCCCAAAAAAATTACAGTGCATTCTGTGGTCAATACTGAGCAATAATAGGTCTTTGAGCAGAGATGTGACTTGATAAAGTTGAGCTTTTATTAAGAAGTGTGTGTTGAGGAATGAGGGTAGGAGATGAGGGAGGCCATTTAAGAATCTATTCCAACTGTCAAGGAATGAGATAATAAGTGCCCACATGCTAACTGTGGCAAGTTAAAGAGAAACATTTAACTTAAGTAAAGAGATTTATGTTAACCGAAGAGGAAAGCCAGGAAGAGGCAACTATGTTTGCTTTATCGTCGGTGTCTGTCTTCATACTAAACCATGGTTTCTGGTAAGGATGGGCAACACTCTTCAATCCTTTATTCCATAGTGGTTTTTAACACGAGTTCTAGACTCACAGGAATATTTATGACGGGCCACCTTTCAAAGTGGTATTGTCCACACTAGAGAATCCCTTCATTGCAGTAAGTAGGGTAAAGGATGAAATAGACAACAAACAGACCAATGCAGCCTCTGACGTTAGGTGACAGCCTGATGTGGCAAATGACAAAGGGCTGCTGAGACAACATGGAGATAGGCAGCGGGTCTTCTGGGACATTTGTGAAAGGTTAGAATTTCAACACGAGTGTCTGTGGCGGTGGCAATAGCTCTTGTTACTGGAGTGGACAGACTCACACAGGTGAGCGTTGCTGGAAGCAGCAGCCTGGATTGAAAAGCGTGGACTGATCAGGCAAGTTTGTGCAGACAGGAAGCACGGGTAAGGATGAGTTAAGTTTTCCATCTTCCTTCCCCTTTAAAGCTCCTTTATTTGCCTCCCCTCCCCACACTCACCCAACAAATAGCTACACAGGCTGAACTTCCCATTCACCGGATATTCCTCCTCTCCTGGGCTCCCATTCATACTATTCTTAATCTATGCAAAGTTCCATCCCCCCCCCCGCCCCCGTCCCTAT
This sequence comes from Rattus norvegicus, assembly GCF_021556685.1. Taxonomy (NCBI): domain Eukaryota; kingdom Metazoa; phylum Chordata; class Mammalia; order Rodentia; family Muridae; genus Rattus; species Rattus norvegicus. Next base: position 112,147,322 of record NC_141554.1, read on the forward strand.
GTGACAAGTACCACTGAGAAAATAATTGCATGTGTTACCCTTCCCTTGCTAGCAATCCCATTTAGACAACTGAGGCTTTGGATACTGATGCAAATGGATACAATGGAGTGAATGATGCAGCCTCTGGAGCTGGAGTGAGGTAGAGTGGTGGAGCAGGGCTATGTTTAAGTACCATTCTAATGGTGAAGCCTGGCTATTGGCCTCCCCATATTCTCTACAGACTCACAGGAATATCTATCTATGATGGCCTCCTTTCAAAGAAGGTAAACTATCCCTAGGACAGTCTTCTGAAATTAATCTGCTGAGGAAAACAGAATGACTATCCAAAGTGTTTGGTCTGTACTAGAGAATACTCTTACTGATGGGCGATCCCACCTTCCAATATTCCTATCTTTTACTTCCTGGTTTTCAATGCTAAGATACACATATACATAGGTATCTATATATAGTGTTCACTGCTCAGCGACCCTGCAGGCATACCTTAGCTCTTTGGAGACTATATACTATATAAATATAATAAAGCGATGGATTCAGAAAACATTTTTACATGTGCATAAGATGTACTTCTGTACTCTGAGGTCTATCTCTCACTTGGTATAGCCTAGAAAGTATGTAGACATATTGTGAGGAATAGCAACTAAATCTTTCTATGCTAAAATATTTCCCCTGTTTCCTGAAATTTAATATTTAGATCCTTATATATTTATTTTATATATCGGTTATTACAATAAAAATACCATGGAGGATTGGTGAGTTGGCTGGTGGGTTCCCTTTACAATAACCTATCACTCTTACCAAACACATTTTTCACATTCTGGATTGTTTCTGCACATTTGTTTATGCTGTCTCTCCAGAGGTAATATTAAACTCAACATAACTTATAAATGTAAAATTATGTCATACTTTCATAAATGTCTCATTTGACACCCAAATTCAAGCCTACTTGTTAGCTTTCAAAACAATTTATTTTCCAATGTAAGAAGAGCGACAAGAATGTTAGAGAAAAAAAAATTTGAACAGGGCAAGAAGATAGGAAGAAAAAAAATCATCAATCATAATCCTACCACCTAAGCACCAACCATCCTTAAGAGTGTTGTCACTCACGTTCACTCTTGAAAGCTTCATTTAGGTCCCAATTACAGTGTACTGCCTTCCTTTAAACTTCCCTCCTCTACCTTCCGTGTCATGTGTATACCACTCACATACACCATACCCTTCTTGGTATAGTTTGATAACTTGGTGTGCCTTGTGCTTCCAACTAGATTGTTAGAACCTTGGCAGGGCTGAAATCATTACTTGGCCCACCAAGTACATTGGACCCAACATTTGCTGACTGATTTAACCTAAATCGATACAATCCATTATCAAGAATATGAAACAGGCCAAGTATCTAGATCATCAAAATTAGAACTTTCAGGTCACCTAACTTGGTGACTATTGCTTTGCTGTCCCTGAACTCTTACAAGGCTGTTTAATGGGCCTCTCTCTTCACACCCGCCATGAATGTGATTAAGAGCCAGGACTCATTCAAAGATTCTCCATATAAGGCATAAGGGTGAAAGAAAGAAAGAGGCTGGGGTCTGGGGGAGGGATAGGAAGGGAGAAGGGGAGAAAGAAGAGACAAGACAAGGGAGGACATTCAGTACACAGGCAGACGAGAGAAAAGAAAGCTAGGAGAGGATATATAGTCTGCTGCTCAGTCCAGTATGTGATTTGCCTCCAGCACTGTGTACAGGATCCCATCCACTTGCTCTGAGTCAAACCCGATCTCACGAAGCTCCAAGTGAGGGAGGACAGAAGTAAGGAGATAGCTGACGTGGACACGTAGCCGAGTGAGCCTGGCCAGAGCCCTGTATGATGGAGTGAGGGGGGGCAGGAGGAGAAGAGATGACATGGAGTCATTAGCCAACAGAATAAAATGAAGTCCCTTCAAAATGGGCCTACATTCCTTAACAATTCTGCCTCCACTAGGTAAAAAAGGTCTGAAAGTACCATGCCATCAAACACTGGGACACTGGCTGCGGCTTTCTAAGAAATAATTACTCAATCTGTGGTGGTCTATGAATTAAGGCTTCCTCCCAGCAGCTGGGGGTCTCAGTGGATTAATTCCCATTAGTACTCACAAGCTGATAACTAAACCCTAGGAATTAACCTTTCTAGGTCATCTCCCTCTGGGCTCCGGAAGGAGACCTGGGCCTTCTGCAATACTTCCAGGTGTGACTGTGTCTCTTTCAGTTTCTCTTTCAGTTCTTGCTTCTCCTCTTTGGTTCTTTCTAGCTCAGCTTTCAGAATCTGGAATTCAGCTTGGCGATAACCCATGTGCTTCTTGCTCCAGTATAAGCCTTCTGTCTCCTGGGTACTATAGGTCACCAATTCATGTTGAGCTTTCTTATATTCAGAATGCCAGTGATTTTTCTCCTGTTCCAGCTCTTCTACCTGTAGTCCAAGAAAGAGGAATTCAATGACTCAATAGACAACCAAAAGAGTACCACAAACCATTCCTAAACTACCCTGTGATTCTATTATTTATAATGCTTTATTGTACCTACACAAATCTCGTCAAACCTACAACAGAAAGGGAAAGCACACTAGGGTGCACTCAATCTGAGACATACCACAGTCTGGTTGATGGGGATTTAATTTAAAAGCCCCAGAGTACGAAAAAAATCACCCAAATAGCAACGCGCTAGCCCAGTGGTTCTCAACCTGTGGGTCATGACCCCATGGGGAGTCAAATGACTCCTTTTACCAGAGGTTGCCTAAGACCATCAGAAAACAAAGATATTTACATCACTATTTGTAACCATAGCAAAATTACAGTTATGGGGTAGCATCGAAAATAACTTTATGGTTGGGGGTCACCACAACACGAGGAAACTGTATGAAAAGGTCCCAGCATTAGGAAGGATGAGAACCACTGCCCTCGTCCTTTGCTTACAAACACCTCTTCTTATCCCTAGTAGTAATGTGTTGCCCAAACCTTTTGCTGGAACAAATTCCTTTCAGCCAAAACACGTTCCAATTTTTCCGTGGTTCTCTTCAATTCTTCCAACTGTTTCCGGTTCTTTGTCTTTGCCATGTTTCGACTTCTGCTCTCCTGGCAGCCCTTTCCATTCCCAGCAGTGGCTGCAGGAGCCGCAGAAGAATAAGGGTTTGCTCTCTTCCAGGATTCTGCTCTCTTTCTTTTGCCTACAAACTCTTCCCTGTTAAAGGGAACTAGCTGGATGGGAGCTCCTGAATCGGCAACTCCCTTAGCAACACCGACGACAGCTACAAAAGGCCCTTTATTCATGTCTTTGTCTATGTTCTCACTACTTCTGTTAGACTCTTCTGCTACCAATTTTGGCATCTGATCTTCTAATTCTTCAGGAAGCAGAAACCCCTGATCTTGGTCCTGGGACCCTGGACAAAGCGCTGGGGCTTCCCTATTCTGTTCTGCACGCTTGTTTGATTCTGGGTATTCTGGTATGAGGTGTGGTGGTGTACTTCTCTCAGAACTGGATTTATCAGGGCTGTTGTCTCCTTCTGGGTAAGCAGTGGCTGCTTCTACCCTCCTGTAATAACTAGACATGGAATAATCTATAGGAGATAGCGTCGTGTCAGTTTGGATCTTCCTTCGTTTCTCTGCAGGCTCCTCGCCTAGGATTAATTTGTATTTCCTGAAAAAAGAAGAGATAAAAGCATAACTTGTCACAGAATGGGTAAAGAATACTCTTATTTGACAATGCCCCTCCTCATGACACATGTTCTTTCAGATTAGGACCACTAACTATGGTGGAGATATGGTTTATTCCAAGAGTATGATAGACGCCCTCCCTGGTGTGTCAGTGTAATAGGACCTTTTAAGAGGAAGACCCTTGTGGGAGGTTGTTTGGCTACTGGGGCTGTTATCTTCAGAAGGGATTAAAGCACTCATGGGACCCTGAGTTAGTTCCCAGGAAAACCAGATGTTATAACAGATGTAATGTCTCTCACACACTCAACCCTAACACTGCGATCACATTCGTCATAAGGCCTTCTACCAGAGGCAAGATGATAGCACCACCATACCATGCCCTCAAATCTTTAGACCTGGAATCTCAACAAACATTTTTTTCCTTTTAAAGTTACCTGGTTTAATGTACTCTGTTCATTAATGAAGCAGTACGAGAACTCAGCCCCTCTAAGCCTCAACCCCTTCACTCCTGCATCTGGATGAGTTGACAAATGGTGTTAAGGGAGAAATAAAGTCAATGTGTTTTAACAGTCAGCATAAGAATAAAACAGGAGTAGGCCGAGCTTGGTAAAACGTTTTAAAGATGAAGTTTAAACCAGTCTTCCTAAAAGCAAATAGAGGAAGACAAACAAAAACTAAACACACACACACACACACACACACACACACACACACACACACACACACACACAATCTCTTAACATAGAATGGAATAAAATGTCATAAAAACGCCTACCAGTGTATGCAGAGAATAAAGCCAGCTCATTAATTTTAAAGTATCACAAAACCCCCCAGTATCAAAGACTTAGCATATTTTTTTATATTGCAACAGAACTTTGTACAATTCCTTGCCAGCCAAGTGGATTATGGCTATTGCCCATTATTCCTCTGTAAAAGTTAATTAAAACACAAGGCCCTAGTTAGAAACCAAGAAAGTAGACCAGTCAGTTCAAGTCATTTTCCCATTATTACAAACAACTTCATTTGCTCAGGCACAAACTGGCATTCCCTTTGTTCTTCAGAGACGTCCAGGAGGATGGTCTGAAATCGCTTTCCTTTTCTGGCTGCTAGAAGTACTAATTGGGTGAAGAATCCAAACAGTCAATGCCACAGAGATCCACAGGCGATTTTATACAGGCTGAAGGATCGGAATGCTATGTTCATTCTTATAATTGCCCTCTCTTCGGGTAACCAAGAAATTTCACAGTAAAAAAAAATGTTGAACTTTTGGTGAGAAAAAATTAGGCATGTAATTGGCCTCCTCAGAGCACCTCAAGGCTGCCCATAGCTCTGTGGTTTCTGAGAACGAGCGTGAGACACCTCAGTCTTAACTTTTTATAATGCTCTGAGTTTTTCAGAACCCAAACTGGCCTGCCATCTTAACGGATCTGTTGTTACCCATTAGGGAGATGAACAAGGATTCTGAGGCTATGAGGGAACATGCATTCCATCCTTAAGACTGTATAAAGGACACTGCATAGGTCTGCTTAGCTCCAGTGCTGAGGAGAGTAACACATTCCATTGACAGGAACAGAGGAAAGGTTTGTATAATACTGAAAGAAACGCTGAATACAGTATGGCATGCCTGTAATGTCAGCACTTGGGAAGCTTGAGGCAGGAAGACTGATGAGACTTCGAAGCCAGCCTAGACTACAGGCTCGCCAGGGAAGGCTATAGACTGAACCTGTCTTAAAAAAAAAAACAGACAAAAAAAGTTTTATGAAAGGTAAATAAACTAGTATTGACTGTCTGATCTTCATTTCCCCTACTCTAGGAGCTCGTTCCTGGTTCCACTTTTGACAATGGTCCTTCATTCTAGTAATCTCAGACAACCTGTTGGACCCAACCTATGGGAACGCAAAACCTCCCACATTCTCCCAAGTCCTAACACCCGAGTCCTGTATTTACAACAGCTTAGCACACATTTCCCCTGGATGGTATCTCAGTGGGTATAAAACCGACTCTTCACCTTTTCCTTCGAACAGGTTTTGTCTCTTCTGTTTCTCTTGGTGTCAACAATATCCAAGTGTTGGTAATTTTTATGGTGTTTTATATGGTGTCTTACACTGCGAACATTGCTAGCTGAGGCCGTCCTGGATTATTGCAATGGCTTCCTGGGACTGGTGTTCCCTCCAGCTCATGCACTAACTTAATATCCTAAATACCGCTTCAGCTTATGCAATTCCCATTTCTAAATTTTTATGTGTTGCTTCCAATAACATAAAATTTAAATGTTTTAAGCGGGACAATCTAGCTTTCCCATGGCTAAACCTTATCTAATTCTCTCAATTGGAAGGTAATATTATCTCAACTGCTTGTCAAGGATGATCAGGAAGAGGTTATACTCAAATGTCTGCTAATGCTAAGTAGCAGATCCAGGTGGGATATATAATTTAGCCTTAACTGTATCTTATATTGTTCTGTTACAAATGCTGGACAAATTGAATTGTTGGGTGACTTATTGTGCTCCATTTGAACAGAATGAGCTTCTCTTTTCTAACATTTCACGTCTAAATCTAGCTTGAGTGCTATTTCTGAGTTTTTGTAACACTGTGTGTGCACACACACTCCTGCAGTCACGCATTAGCACAAGTACATGTGTGTGCAGAGGCCAGCAGTGAATACTGGGTGAGTGGTTCCTTAAGAATCACTCACCTCGCTTTTTGAGACAGGGTCTCTCATTGGAGCCTGGAGCTTGTGATTAGGCAAGGTTAGCTGGAGGGTCAGCCAGGGATATACAGAGCAACCCTGCCTCAAACCAACAGCAACAACAAAAAATAGAACTATCATGTATATTTCTCCAGAAACCTTGGTGCTTCACTCTAGGAATCGACCCTCATACTAGACCTATATGCATTCCTTTGGTAAAGAGTTTGTGTTATAATGCTAGAAATCATCCAACAACATGGCTTCTTTTTGTCACTCTATCTGTTGTTACTTTACATTTTAAATTATCTTCTAAAGTATCTTACATTTTCTGACAAAACTGCATAGATCATCCTCCCACTCCTTCAAAAAGCTTCCTGAAGCACTTTTCTCTGTTCGACTCTGAGTTGAGTACGCAGAAGACTATATTGAGAATAGAGTACTTCAGTTTTTGCACATTCACGCTCCTATTTTTGACTATGTTTGAGATACAATACTAGGCAAGAATAAGAATCAAAACCGTGGCTCCTGTACGGTCTGTGTGTACTCACTTCCTGAGGACCTCTTTTTACAAATGCCGTACACTGATCCACTTAGAGTATATATGGCCATCGACATAAATTTTCTGCTTCAGACTTTGGAACAGTTAACAAGCCAGGCTTTTCATAATTGGTCTCTTTTATTTAGCATGTTTCCAAGGTTTATCCAAGTTGTAGTCCACATCAGTATATCGCTGCTGCTCTTGCACTGCTATGGTTTGAGAATGCACTCCAATAATTTACATGTCAAGGCCTAATTCCTACTGTTTAATATAAAATATGGAAACTTAATTCAAATATGTTTGGAGGTAGGGTCTTTGGGAGGTGATTAGAGTTAGAAAAGGTCATTAGGGACTGCCCCCCATGATTAAATGCTGGTAAGAGTCGTCAAAATGAGAGGGGAAAACAGAAAATCAATGGAAAGAGAGGGAGAGAGAAGAGGAGGACAGTGCAGGGGGAAAGAGATTGGTTGGAACTGGCAACATAGAAAATATAGACACAGACACAGATGTGCTCTCCCTGTCTCTTACCACATGACACCACCTCAGTGCTCTGCCAAAAGGCTTCACTTCTCCTGACCTAGTGATGTGCTACTTATATTTATAGCTTCCAGAACTAAATTAAATAAATCTGATTTTTTTCATAGGGTTACTCAGTCTAGGGCATTTCCTTATACTAACAAGTAAGTTCACTAATACAAGTACTTTATATGGCTGGGCAAGATTCCATTGTATGGCTTTTTAATTTTATGTATTTTATTCTTTCTTTTGAGAATATCATAAAACATAATTTAATCATATTCATGCCCTTCCCCACTCCTCCCTCCTCCACACTTTATCCTCCCTTTCCTCCTTAACTACCCAATTCTGAGTTTTCTTCTTATCTTTTCCCCAACATCAAGTCCAGATTCTGTTATCAGACTAGTCTTGGGAGTGGGCTTACTCTGGAGTGACATCAGTAAAGAGAACAGCACCATCTCAGTAGATACAGAAAAGAAATTTGACAAAATCCAACATCCCTTCATGAGGAAATTCTTAAAGCATTTAGGGATTCAAACTCCATATCTCAATATATTAAAATATTCAACCACAAAACTCCTACATATGATAAATACATTCAGCAAAGTAGTAGAAAACAAAACCACGCACACATGCACACACACACACACACACACACACACACACACACACAGAGAGAGAGAGAGAGAGAGAGAGAGAGAGAGAGAGAGAGAGAGCTTTCTATATATAAACAACAAACAAAATTGGAAAGACAACAGTGGTGGTGGTATAGCTGGGCAGTGGTGAGTGCCTTTAATCATGAGTTTGAGGCCAGCCTAGTCTATTGAGTGAGTTCCAGGACAGTCAAGTTACACAGAGAATCCTGTCTTTAAAAACAAACAACAAAACAAAGCAAAACAAAACAAAAACAAAAACAAGAAAGAAAAAAGAAAAAACAAACAACAAAACCAACCACCAAAGAAAGAAATAGAAGAGGATATTATATTTTTGTATTAAGTACTATGCTGATAAGAATTTGGGTGGTTTCTATTTTTTGCTATAAACATATGTATGAATATACAGGTTCACTTTTCTAGAATGTATACTTTGAAGTAGAATTACTGGGAGATCAGCTATTTGAAGATTCTGTAGCATTTCCAGTCTCTTTCACTGAAGCAACTACGATATTTTGCATTTCTGTCAACACACAAAGGTTCCATTTGTACAGCACCACCACCAACACCTACTATCTATCCTTTTGAAGATAGCCACCTCAGTGGCTGTGAGGTAACAGTTCATTTTGGTTTCGTTTGGCATTGTTTTCATGGTTATTGGTACCAAGCTTCCTCTCCTGTGCTTGCTACTCACCTGTGTATCTTCTTTGGCCCATTAAGCTACTTTATTCATGTATGAGTATTTGCCTGCATGTATGTATTCACATGTACTATCTGTTTGCCTAGGGCTTGCAATGGCCAGAAGAGGATGTCATACATGCTGGAACTGGAGCTCCAGGTGGTTGTGGGAGCTGGGCTCTTAATCACTGATTTGTCTCTGTAGCCTCTCAGATCTTTTAATTTTTACATGTATCAAGTGAACTATTTTCCATTATTCCTTCCAGTTTGTGTGAATGCGTGCATGCATACGTGCATGCGTGTGTGAGTGCGTGTGGGTGTGTGCGTGTGCGTGTGTGTATGTGTTCCAAGAAACTATAGCCTAGTCCATGGCTACAAAAACTTCTGTTTTATTTTAGAAGTCTTAAAATTTTAGCTGTTACACTTAGTTAGGAAAGCAATTACAAGGTAGGGATTTGCCTTCATTTTGTTGCATTCAAATCTACTGACCATAAATGTAACGGTGTGTTTTTATTTTCTTTTCCATTGAAATATGTATGTACCCTTATACCACCATCACACTGTCTTGACTACTGGAGATTATTACAGGTGAGCAAAATGCTAACTTTGCTAACTTTCTTCGTTTTCAAGAGTGTTTGGACTGATTTTATGTTCCTGGCATTTGCATATGAATTTTAGAATGAGTCTGTTGATATCACAACAGGGACATCTGGTGTTTGGAAAGACATTATACTGCATCTGTAGACCAGTTGGAGACTACTGAGATTTTTTTTAAAAGTAAGAAATCCTTTGATAATAGAAATGACAGATGCCTTTCTATTCATTTACGCTGCCTTTAATTCAACAACATTTTGTTGTTTTCTAGTGTACAGATAATGTTTGTTCCACTTCTGTTACATTTATTCTAGATATTTTTGAAGGTATCATAAATAAAGTTGTATTTGGCCTTTCCCCTTAAATGTTGTTGTTCTTTAAACATTGTGGATTTTAGTCTTGCTGATTTTCTCTACTGTTTTGCTTGTCTCTGTGTCATTTCCACTTTAGTCATTTCCTTCCTTCTGTCTCATTATGCCTTCCCAATGGGCTTTTTTTTTAAAATCATTAACTGTCTCTTTTTCTAGCTAGAAGATTTTTGTTTTAAAGCACATAACCTTAGACGGTCTTGTTGAAATAAGTCTGGGCTGGCGCGATGTCCCAGAAGGTAAAGGCACCTGACACCAAGCCTGACCACCTGATTTTGATCTCTGGAATCTGCATGATGAAAGAAGAGAACCAAATCCTATGAGTTCTTCTCTGCCATACAAATGCTGTAACACATACATGTGTACACACACACACTTACATATATAAAATAAGTAATTAGCTGTAAAAGTAAGAGTCAAAAGACTTATCTGTTAGACTTGTTAAACTTCTTGAAGATAGTTTTACTAAAATTAAGTTTTTGGTGGATACTTCTAATACTAATACTCGAAATATTGTATCTTTTAAACGTCTGTTTTATATTGTCATAACAGAATACCAGAGCTGGGTAACTTTAAAGGAAAGGGGTAATTATTTTGGTTCACAGTGCTGGATGCTGATCTCATTGGCTTCTGGAGAAAGTCTCACTCCAGGCTCACTTATGGTAGAAGGTAGAGGAATACTCGGACGACAGAGACCTTCACAATGGAAGATCTAACATCTCCTGATGGTCGGAGGAATACTGTTACCCTGACAATACCATGTCAGCCTCAGTTTGGCTGGGAACAAACCACATTCCAGTCATAGTAGTACCCCATCACCTTCTGATCTTAATTTTTTAAATGAGAAATTACCCATTAATCTTAATGAGATTTGCTAGTACAAGACCATTTATTTATACTCTCTGTTTTAGGGATTCTCTCTGTACCTTTGGCTGTCAGTATTTTCACTAATACATGACTGCTTGTTTATCTATTTTGAGTCTGTCGCACTTAAATGCCCAGGCCAGTGCCACTCATTGAGTCTGGCAAGACTTCAGTTATTATTTGAAAATGCCATTTCTCCTCCCTCTGTCTCTTCTTCATGTAATATTACATAGAGTTTGCGTACTTGCCTCAGAAGCTTTCTCCATTGTCAGTTCTGTCTATATTCTTCTGATTGAATTATCTCTAATTGGACTGTCCCATTTCAGGAATTTGTTATTCTTCTTACTTTTAAGAGAAAATTTCAGGCCTGTACTTTTTACATACAGAATTTGTTTTATTTGCTTGTTTTAAAAATAGTCTCTGTTCTTTTATTATTTTGTATGTGATGAAACGCTATCTCCATGTCTGCCTTAATATTTTATTCATAATTTCCTTTAGGTCTTTGAACAATGGTTGCTTTGGAGTTCATCTGCCAGACAAAACACCCAGATATCTTCAAGAGCAGTTTCAATGGCCTATTTTTGCTTCCTATGTACAGCTTATGCTTTCATATTTCCTTGCATATCTCATAATTTGTTCTTGACTTCTAACCATTTTAGCAAATATAGTATAAAAACTCTAGACACTGATTCTCCCTGTCTTGGCTCTATAGTATTGCTGCTTGCATATTTTTATTACATTTTTATTTTACTTTAGTTTTTAATGTCTGTATACATGTGCATTCTATGATATGCATGTGGACGTCAGAGAAGAACTTGTGGGAGCTGGCTCTCTCCTTCCTTCATGTGTGTCTCATGGATTGAACTCAGACAACCCAGGGCTCACCCCTGGTCTTATCACAGACCACTGAACATTTATTGGTCAGAATTTGTGATTAAGTGCCCCTGTCCAGCTAGGTTTTTACCCATTTATCCTGTATTTGTTTGTGCCTTGGAGGCTTCCACCAAAATTCAAGGAGTTTGCTTCTGCAACATATTCACTTTGCAATTGCTTATATATCCCTTCTTTAGTCAACTCTGAGAGAGCAGAGACTTGAACATACATACATACATACATACATACATACATACATACATACATAGTCCAAATTATCAGGGATGTGTATGATTTTATCTTCAAAACTGGCTTCTTAGGAATTGTCACTGGATAAGAGCATTATTTGGCTAATGACTGGTGGTCATAGTATTCAATCTATGCCAATGGGTTTGCAGTTTTCTCTGAATGCAGCTTGGGTACTGGTTTCAAGTTCCCTTATGTCCTCTTATTCTGTTTGTTTCTTAGTGGGTGCTGATTATGCATAGCCTTGCTGACACCTAGAATTAACTGCCATCTCAAGAAACTTTTCTTAATTGTCTTTCCCCGATTCCATTACCAAACTTCTGGATGTCTGGCTATTTTATTTCTGTAAGCTGTATTATAGAATTATAAGCAACTTCTTAATGATTACCTGTCATGGTCTATTTTATTTCTGACAGGGTCCTCATGCATGAGATTCTTGATACTTTGTTGCAGATAAAGTCAGTTCCTTTAGGTAGAGTCACAGAATTCAACCTTAAGGCCTACCTTATGCAAAAAAAGTGGAAGTAGAGACAATAATAGCCTATTTCTTCCAGAGGTAAATCTCTGCATTATGAGCAAGGACTGGAGCCATTCTGGACTTGTTCCACCTACAATGAGCCTTTGATCTATGAGCAGTTATGAACTGGTGCAATGAAAGCCTAGTTTTGTCAGCACGCTATGCCTGAGTGAATGCCTCCACCCTGCACGAGGGAGAAGAGAGACTCAGTCTTTTTGGTTCTATCTCAATCTACCTTCCACCGTACAAAGCTGGGGGAGATGACAACAGTCAGAGGCAATGCTCCTCCCAAACAAACCAGGATTCTTAGGCAACAGAGGTATCTTTTAAGTATTATTTTAAAATAAAAACTCATCAGCTTTCAGCATAATTTATTCAAAATGTATAAATAAATACAGTCTTTCCTTTGCTGATACACCTATGGCTATTTTAGACCTTACTTTATACCATTTGTGAGGGAATGCGCATGTACTGGAGATATTTGCATTTAGCACTGGCTAGTCCATCATCTTGGATCCCATTATTACTCTAAAAGAATACCTTTCGTCCCCAGCTCCGAAAAAAAAGAATACCTTTCATCCAGCACCCAACCGTATGCAGAATGAATGGACAGAAGTAAATTGCTCTCTCTAACAGAAACAAGCTGTTTTTCCATAAAAGGTTATGACTTACATACTGCCTGAACCTATTGTACAGTAATTCCTTTTCTCCCCTTGCTAGGTGTGTCAGACTCATAAAGTCATTTCTAATAACCTTCATGGAGGACCCTTCTATCCTGCCCCAGGTATGACTTCTTAAAGGTCTCTTGAACAGACTAGGCTTTATTTGGTACAGTTAATAAGCAGGGCTACATAGCTCAACGTCTCTTGCTAAGTTATAGGTTTTCATAACAAAGGAAGGCTTTGTAATGATTAAATTATTAATTATTTCATCAATATTCTTTTATCAGAAACTATATATTTTATTAAACCCGTGAGCACCTCCATTTTCCACTTCCAAATGAAAAATTTGCTAATAATAATTTTAAAAAGACAGCATTTTGGTATGTTATCCAGGCTGGTCTCCAACCTTTGGACTCAGCAGACCTTCAGGCCTTAGTCTTTCTAAGTAGCTGGAAATGCCTCAACACATCTGAATAGTACTAAACATACAGCCTGAAATTATCTAATTATTATTTGCTAACCATACATAGCATATACTACTAGCAGCGTCAAGTATCATTTAGCTCTTGAAAGAATTTTGCTCTCAACAAATTAGAATTTCACATGAATTTTCAAAGCACTTGACTTGCCCTCTACAGATTAAGCCTTATCATTCGACAATGACACATACAAAAACTCCGATAAAAAGCTGACGAGGTGTGCCACCCAATGGATGTAGTGTGGTACTGCACTCACAAAGTATACCAGCTCCCTACAAATGCAGACAGAAAAGGGAAAGAGATCACTGAAGTGTAAGGAGTGAAACTGGTCAGAAGAGCAGGAGGGAAAAGTAACATTGTGCTTCAAAATCAAAATCATTCCCTATGCACCCTTTCAAACCTCCAATGGCCATTGAAAATCTATTGATACCAACAGGGTAGAGTTAGGATTAAACTACAGAGACTAGGGTGGACTAGGCTTTTCACTCCCTGCTACAAAATTCAGTTTTCTAAGCTGCTCTTTAAATCTGCGTACTGCTTACTGAGTATGATCTACATGCTTTCGGAGTGTCAATAACTTCTTGAGGCCATCTGTTCATGTTCAGGAGGATCTAAAGGTCCCTCTATTATCCACAGATTATGTAAGAATCAAAGTACAGGGGGATTCACGCACTTGCACAAGTCTTTGTTTACTAGAGCCTGAAGATATACCTAAGAAGAACCAAACACGTAAAGAGTCGCTATCACTGGAGGAAGGGGTTGTGACCCTATGAAATAGTCCGTGGCCTCCATCCTATGATATGTCAAGAAAAGGATGCTGGGAACCTCACAACTACTATCTAAGAATCATGTCCATGATAACTTTAGACATGTCTACTTTTGAGAACAGTTCCGTGCCTTCTCTACAGTTTGGCCCTACTAGAATGCAAACAGAGAAGAGAAATACAAAGCATGCCGATTAGGAGTACTGTGTTCATTTCTAGTGGCCATACGAAGGCTGTCATATCTTTCAGTACCTCAGAGACACCTAATACCTACAAAAATAAACAGCCATATCCCTTCTTATGATATGGACTAACAACATTGATGAGATGATAGATGAAAGGAGAGAAGCTAAAAACAAACAAACAAACAAACAAACAAACAAACCAAGCAAAACCACCAAGTTGTTGCACTTGTAAACTAGGAGGTGCATGCAAGACACAATTCTATCAGTCCAAAACTATATTTCCATTAGTGAATTTCATGTGTTAAAGCAAAACATAAACTTACCTGCTTACATGGTGTGGTGGTACATGTCTTTAATATTAACACTTGGAAGTCAGAGAGAGGTGGATCTCTTTGTGAGTATGAGGACAGCCAAGGTGCGTGCATGCACGCACGCACGCACACACACACAATATGTGCATGTATATGTACTACATATATATTATATAAAATATATGACATGTCAAATTACTCTACAGGAAAACAGATTCTGAGGCTTACTACCAAAAACAAGGAATGGTTTTGGTCACCTGGAAATCTGAAAAGCACTGGAATCCAGAGATTTAAGTCGAGGGGGTGATCTGCTTTCTTCTCCAACCGATGGAAGCAGTCTGGGGCTATTGATTCGCTCATATCCAATTGTCTTGTCATTTAGTTGAGTCATATTTTGTGGCGTAGGAATCTTTGGTGGGTTACTGAAGACCTAGCAAGAAAGAAATAGTTCATAAAAATCCCAAGTTTGAACAAAATCCCAAAAGATGTGTCAATTCTTCTGATGCTAGGAAAGAATGCTTGGCCAAATAAAAAGAAACTGTTTCCTAAACAGAACAAACAGTCCACAGTAATGTACACTAGAATACTGGACCCAAACACATTCAGTCACTAACCTTATCAGCTAGATACAACAGACTGCTCGCGATTCTCGTATTGGTTACTAGACCTATTCCACCCACAACACAAACCCAAGCCCCAATCGCGGTCTATTTTGCTCTTGTGACCCAGGCGAAGGCTGGGTCTTCATCCTTTCGAGCTCTGTGTTGAAACTATGGGTGGAAAGGAAAAGCACAGCAGCACGTATCTGCTGGTTTAGGAGAGACGCATGCCAGAGGCTACCACATGTTCACAGTGCACACAACAGAGACATGCACCTGGGATCTGGTAGGAGAGCCAGCATACGAAGAAAATATAAATAATTAGGGTAGAAGAATAAAGGGAAGGCAAACTGAATGAGGACAGGGCAGTCCTGGTAAACTCAATCTCTGTATAGACATAGAATATGAAATGTGATTTCTCATATGCTTCAGCGTGAGCGGGTTACATGAAGGAGCTTTAGTGTTAAACTGCCTCTCTCCTCACTAGTCTGACCTGCCCGACTCGGGAAGGAAGTGAATCTAACATGCGACTAGCAGATCTCTGGGAAATAGGGTCAAGAGGGAAATCATGCAGAAAGGCAAGGAGGGGTGGGAGAGATATATGGGTGCTATGGTGGCTGCCAGGAAAGGAGTGTCCCTCAAAGGACGGCCAACCTTATTGCACCCTTCAGCGTCCGGAGCTGGGCAACCATGTCCGAGTGCTCCTGAAAATTCAAAACAGCAGAGTCTTTATAAAGCCAGCCAGCCTGAAAGCAGGGATGGGGGAGGGGCGGGGAGGCACAAAGAACCAACCCTTCTTCCCAAGAGAAAAGAGGAAAGAATGATCCCTGAATCCCAAAAGAAAGGAGACGGGAGAACCAGACAGTGAAGAGGAGCAGCTTAGGAAGATGGCACACAACTGTTATGTGACACCAAATGTGTCATTCCCACTGCCCCGAATCGGTATACGAATCCAAATCTGGAAAATAAGCGACATGACTCTTCTGTTTTAAGTGATCCGAACATCATCAACAGAAGATCAACACGAAACCCAAAGATCCAGTCAAAAGAGCATGAGGAGAAGCCCCCAGCATTTGCTAGGCAGTGTTCTTCAACCTAAATCTTCTGTTGGGGAAAACTGTGTGAGAAGGAGAAGACGTGCACTTGTCTCTCACCTGGTACTTGTCACTTTCCACAGGCTTCTGCTTCTTCTCGACAATCTCGACTCTAGAAAATAAAAATGCTCTTTAGATACTGGAAGCGGGGGGATTGAAAGCTCAAGGCCAGCCTGCTCTACAGAGTGAGTTACAGCTCATTCTAAGCTAGGGACCGAGACTCTGTCTCACAATCAGGCGCTATTTAGTTCACTCATGAAGTTCACTGAGAAACTAGGGCTATAGTCCTGAATTGTGCTCCTGGAGAAATTTCAAATTCTCATTCTCTTCTCTCTGCCCCTGCTCGCTCACTGTGCTTGTGTGTGTGTGTGTGTGTGTGTGTGTGTGTGTGTGTGTCTGTCTGTCTGTCTGTCTGTCTGTCTGTCTCTGTGTTTGAGGGACAGGTAGGAGAATGGACAATAATAAGTCGAGGCATTCTGGGTTATGTGACAGAAGGAAGAACTGGCAGAACAGACAGGTGAGGAGGGCAAACCCCTTGTCTTATTTCAGGGAGTGTGGTCCCCTCCCTCAGGGATGGAGAGCACCACCTCATGTATACTCAACTGTTGCTTAGCCTTGCTCCGGTGTAAGTCTTCATCAATGCGTTCTTGTTCTTCTGGAACAGAGCATCTCCTGTAGTATAGTGAGGAAATTATCTTTTGAAACCAAAACATGGTCCTAGCTTTCACTCCTTCCTTCTCTTTTGACTATTATAGGGCAGCTTAACAATTGTGTAACACTCTACAGTTTGGATCTGCTTCACACTATTAAAGCACTGAAAAGGGAATCTCAGAAGGGAAAAAGCCAAAACTGCAAAAAAAAAATATGTATTCAGTGGGCACAAGTAGACCTGAGAAAATGACAAACAAGAGCTAGTACCAATTGGGGACTGCACTGTACTCACTTTGCAAGGGAGTAAAGTGGCTTAGAAAGCTCTCTCCTGCATAAGTGTAAACCGGGAAAAGACAACATAGGCAAACAAGGAAAACATTCAACAAGGATGTTTTCAACTAGTCCATCCCATAAACTGACCACACAGTCCCATTTTCTCTGCATAAAAGGTGCTTAGGCACACGTGGAGACTGTGAGGGTGAAAATGAGACCCAGCCTTCATTCATTTACTTTCTTCCATTTTGAACATTTTCTCTAAAAGCAAACTCTATTGGAGTACCTCTTTTATTTTTTTGTAACCTGTGTGTGGTCTGAAAAAGGAAGGATATGTAAAAGATCACAGCTGGATGCAAGGAGACAGATTTATTATGAACACACGTAAGGACTGACTTATGTCAGGCACTGTTTAGATGGAATATATGGCACATTAACCGACATGTTATGGAACAAGAAAACCGACAGTACTGACTGCAACAGATTCTATGGACACTGACTCTCCCGAGGTGGCATGAGGAAGCTTGACTCGATGTGGAGCACGGAACTCAGTCTTAGAGGATTGAAAAACGCTTGTGGAATCAAAAACTGTACACGTGAAAACTACCTCCAAATAAAAGGTGGCATATGAACAAATGTCAAGAATCAAATACTGCTGGAACAGGAGGTCAGGGTAAAAATAATCATTGAAAATTGCTATCGAGATGAAAAGCTGCCACACAAGACCTCAGCACCTGAGGCTGTTATGATTTGAACAGGAGCACAGGATACACGAAGTGATTTCAGTCAACTACCAAAGCTGTAGAGGAGAGAGCTACCATGGTATATGTGGAGAATAATGCCTTACTAGAGTGTAGGGCTTTGTGACAAATAATGAAAAAATTAAGGTTAGATAGACAAAGTGGGGCCAGTCAGCACTTGATACCAGGCTTTATACCAGGCTAAAGAATGGAGATTAGATATGAAGTGGCTTTGTAAAATAGGAAGACAAATCAAGAGCTATTGAAAGAATAATGAATCTTCAGACTTACTTGTATTTTGGATGGGGGTTATAATAACAAAACCATCTTGCAGGTAGTGTGGATGGATCCACCTTTCCAGGAAGTTTCCTCCACTTAAGACATTCATCACACTGCACCCATGTCTGGTCAGGAATCCCCCTGGGTGAGGAAAACCAGAAATGTCATTACGTAGATCCCAGCTCTGTGCTTTGTCCTGCATTTCAAAGGTATATCCTAAGAATGAAAAGACTTTCTATAGGGAAGATATGCTAGAAATCTTATAATCTTGTTTGAAATGTGTGTATTTTTAGCAACATGTCTAACTACACCAGATGTGGATACAAAAAACTGCAGTGACCAATCATTCTTTACAGAGGTTAATAATATTTATTCTAGAATCATTTTCAAGGAAATAATGGAATAATTTTACTCCTGAGATTTATTAACTTGGAAAAGTAGTATATGTATCATACGTTGCTATAAAGAAATAAGAGCCATCAAAGTGTCTTATTTCCCTGTCCAATCACTGGACACATTATATATTTATAGGAGGCACAGAAGCACTGTTGTCAAAATCTTTCTCCATGTGCACTTCTGACTTCTTGTTCTTTCAAAAACAGCCCTTTAGTTTTAGGGATGTAGGTCAGCATATAGCTTGCCTAGCATACACAAGACTCGGGATTTTAACTCCAGTATCACATAAAAACATCTTCTGTTTATATTGTTTCATTCACACTTTTATTAGGTTGATATTCCCAATGCCCATCATATAGGGCAATAGAATTAGATTAAACTTCCTAACTATAAATGATGGCTCTAACAGTTGGTTGAAACTATGAGGATAAAGTCATCAAACTCCTCAAATGCATATCTGCTCTTGTCATTTCCAGAACGGTGTAACCCAATCACTTATAGATTAAAGTGAATTCGCTTCCCTGTTTACAGTGCAGTGCATATATGACAGACGGTAGACATAATGTGGAAAGTTGTATTGGAGGGAGAACAGAGGCTGATGAAAGACACAAGGAGGAGAGAGACACCTCAGGTCCACTTTGCTACCAGGGTGCAGTTCTTTTGTATGTTGCTTTTTACTGGTCTTCCACTGGACTATTCAATAAAGTGGCATGGTTCTTTTATGACTTCTTGTAGTGATATTTTATTGTTTTAAATCCAGCTTTTTTATTACTAGTTATAAAAATAACACAACCCTCTTGTAGAAAATTACAATTAGAAAAATTTATAAAGAAGAAAGTAAAAGGTACTTCTGACACTCAAATCCATGTCCTCTTTTAAAAACATCTACTTAGCCAGGTTTTCCTATACTTTTAGACCTCCCCTCCCTATTGCTTTAGGTTGCTCCAGACTTGCAATCTGCTCTAAACTCAGGCCTGACCTCTGCTGTCTGATATTTCCACACAACTAAAGAGCCAGACCCCATATAAAGTACTTTCAGCACAAGCGGAAGAGAGGAAAGGCCATGGTAGCTTTGGTTTTTAGATGTATTTGTCCAGAAGAATGCTTTGCAGAAAGATGCCTGCATTATTTTGGAGGACAAGAACACTAAGAGGCAGCGACTCTCTGCTAAAGGCTACAAACAGATCGTGCTGAATCCTTCAATCCAGGCACAAAGAAGGGGTTTAGAATTTCTCTTTGTAGTAAATAGGAAGCTAAAGGTGTTATTCTCTATTGCTCTTGCTAGAAGATTGTAGCTTCAGGGGACTGGTTGCTTAATTTGAAGCTTAGCTCTGCTGTGTTGTCTAATCCTGTACAAATGATGAAAGTTCTTAGTGCACTGGGCTTTCTATCTGCAAAGAAATAATATCTGTATACTTAGGTTTGTGGATCAGTAAATAAATTATTCCATGCAAGGCACTAAGTACAATGTCTAGAATTTAAATAAACACTCAATAAACAATCTCTATTAAAATTCTGCTGCTAACTGCAAGCTCTTACACGGTCTAGTAATATATGAACATCTGTCTCGCTACATTTATCACTGCTGCTTTGAAAGGCAAAATGGCATCTCATTTGAATTTGAATTTTTGGCAAAACATGGAGGGTAAACATGAGCTGAGATCTTAGAATAAGGTAGAAACATACCCAGCCTTCGGATTGCATTTGAAACAAAATTCTGCACCATACCTTGATCTAGTACTTTCCACTTAAAACAGTAGGAGCTCCCCCATATGAGGGGGCAGTGTAATCTTTAGCACTTTAATCTTTAACTTGTTGAGGCTATAACTAACTGTAGGTATGTTGTTATGCAGTTTGTCTTCTGTGATGATATTTTCTCCTTACTTAGTAAGGCACAGATTCAGAAACATCTACTTTTTCTCTAATATGTTTGGTTCCCTATTCCTTCTCATTTCTTCTCTGAAATACCAGTTCGATCCCAATATTTAGCAAGAACAAAGAGGAAGCAAGTTTGTTTACATGTCTGAACACCTAGTCTATGTCATGACTGTTCTACAGGCATGGGTCCTAACTCAATAAACTCCAAGACGTGAAGTGATTCAATTATAAAATGCGCTCAGCTATCAAGAAGCAGGTCTAGACTTTCCACCCAGGATTGCTTGATTTAAAAGGTCATAATCCCTCAGTATATTACAGTCTCTCCTAAACTGACAGCATTAAACCCTTCACATTTATGACCCAAATCACATAGTTTTAAAACAGAAGGAAGAGATTAAAAAATGTAATTAGTACCTGTCCTTTTATTGTTAGTTAACTAACCTCCCTGATGGGAAACCATTTTATCCTTCTTTCTTCCATTTGATGGAAGGACATTACCCTCAATGTTTTGTAGTCTATATTTTATTGTTTATGGTACTAGCCTGGATATAGGTGAGGTCTCAAAGTTCTCTTGAGATATTTTTTCCTTCCAATAAGCATTGAGCTTCTGGGCAAGGGCATTTATTGTCAACCTGAAAGAAAAGGCAAGAAATATGTTGAATAAGTTTTGATCTCTCAGAAGCTCCTGTTTAAGGGAGTCCAGAAATTTCAACTCGTCAGCATAGTTTGGAATAACTACAACTTAAAAAACTAACGTAGGCGTCAACTGCCTCTGAAAACTCCTACAATAAAACCATAATGAAAAAACAAAAAAAATCATGTTAACATCATAATATTTGATAGTAACTTTGGTTGTGAAGTCAAAATGTTTCTAAGACCCCCAAAAGTAAAATGGTCTAGTGTTTTCAAGGCTTACAGAGTCACAGAATGAGTAAGTTGTCATTAAAGACTATGACAGAGCACCATTTCAGAACAAGGACAAACATAAGCACTGATGGATTATAACATTTTCAGAATCAAATAGAAAAATTAGGGGAGCATACACAAAATCTTATCTATTAACAACAATCAAATATTAACTTTATCTGTATTTAAGTTCCCTTGCATCCAAACACCAATCATAGCTGCACAGTACTAATATGAGAAAGGTTTCTTCAACAATTTTCTACAACACTGTTATTAGAAGCAGTATTTCAGTTTGCTCTCTTGTCTAATGAATAATTCCTATCAAATTCTATCCCCCGGGATTACAACTTAATTCAAATGTACACGGACCCAGAACACTATAAACTTGAGAAGTTTCAAATCTCTCTTTCCCCTCAGGGTCATTATTCATTATTTTTCAGTATGCTTCTTGAGTATACCTCTTCCTTACCTCCACGTTACCCATTTTAAATTCAATCCCCACTACCTACATGAGATTAAAATAATTATAGACAGGTTCCTGTATTAACTCATCCCTCTCTCACTACCAATGCTCTCATCCCTCTGTTATAAATTTCCCTCAAGTCACAAGCACAGAATATCCAATTAAAGAAAGAAAATGTGCTGGGTGCCTGGGAAGATAAATAAGCATGTGGAATTAGTCTCCTGAACTAGATAACAACGGCAGAATCGGCGTGATCACAGACCTATAACACTAACAGGAAAAATGTTCCTTCAACGTCTTACTGCATAGCTGCTGTAGGAGTCTGAATCTGATCCAGTTAATATTTAACTACAATATTTTGGAATATGTAGATGGTAAATCATGGTTAATTTTCATCTGCTGCTGTTCTTAGCAGAGTAACAGTTACACACTCTCCCCCTCTAGCTCCTCAACAGAAAATCCTGCGTGTGTCCCAGACGCCACTTAGAAGAACCAGGATAGGAGAAAGGGATGCTATCCTCCAAGGAGAGAGATCAGCGCTCTCATTGCTACTATCTTTGATCATACAATGGGCAAGTGGTCTTTGGGTTATATTTCTCCATGATTACAAGCTTCTCCTCTAGATGAAATAATGCCAAAGCGATGGAACTTTAATTTCACCTCTTCATATTTTATCTGTTTAGTGAGCCAGATATTAAAATGAAGATACTCAAAATCATACATACATACATACATACATATATACATACATATATACATACATACATACATATGCATGCATATATACACATACGCGCACACATATATACACAATGAATTGCCAGGGGAAGATACAGGTCAGAACACAAGTGAGAAAACTTTAAGTTTACACACTACCTGGTCCCTGGTACAGAGACAGCTTACAGCAAAACACAGCACCAACATCACATACATAAAAACAACATAGCAAATCCCAGGAAAGGGTGGGGAATCTTATTTCCTGAATTCTCATGTTATGAAGATAATGATGTATACAAAGGAATATAAAAACAAGGTGATTAAAAAATAAAATGCAAAGAAACTGTCTCTGAGAAAGTTCTGACCTAAAGATGCTTACATAACCCTAGAAATGTGAAGGAAGTCAACAAGCAATTTTTGAACAAAATGGAAATGGCAATAAAGAGACAGAAGACCTAGAAAAAGAAACCAAAATAAAATGTAGGCCTGAGGAGAATAGGCATCATAGAAGTCTAACATGAAAAGAGAGGGAAAATAGCGAGGTAATATAAATATATATATACAAGGAAACGAGCAAGCATTTCAAACATTCCACTATAAAACATCACCTACACATAAAACACAGCAACATAAGAAATCAGAGAAGCTCTTCTATTTTATTACCAAATGACAGAAGGCATCCCTTGCAAATGATTGCTTTAAATGTAAACAGATTCAACCCAAACTCACAAGTATATGATGTGACAGAAAGAATACAGGGCCTTCAAGATGGTTCAGTGGGTGAAGGTGTTTCCTGACCTGAGCCTGTGTGTGTGTGTGTGTGTGCGCGCGCGTGCACACACACACACACACACACACACACACACACACACACACCTAAATATAAAGAAATTTAATAAAAATATTATTGCGGACTGCTGTGCCTAGAAACAGAGTGCTACTATTAAAAAAAACCTAAATTATAAGGAAGTTACTTTAAAACTGAAATTTGGCACCCTGGGACATTTTGGAGGATCAAGAGTTCAAGGCTACACAAGACCCTGTCTAAAATCAGAAATAAGAAAAATAAATAAAAAATAGCAAAACTGTTAAGAATTCTGAGAAACATGCCAGAGTCTAAACTGCACTAACAGACTGTTAATAGACATATGAGGTGGGAGGTAATTCCATTGGAGGGTTCAGAAGGAACTAGAGGAGCACAGTGGGGAACAAAGAGATTGGCTTAAAGAGTGCCTAAATCATCATAAGCAGAGTTAGGAACACAAATGTTAAAGACACTGCTAATCGAGGCTCAGGTGAAATGAACAACACGTTCCAGAAAAAGCTGAAATCCGATCCTAGCTACACAGTCAGAGAAAGCTTAGCAGAAACGTGTCCTTCGGTTAGTTCCATTTTCAGCTTGTAAAGGATGAGTTGGTGCATTTGCCTGAGATCTCCAGATAAACTGCTGAAGCTGTGTCCTCTGGCTGCCCAAGTAAAATGCAGGAAAGAGATGATAATTTAAATGAAGAGCCTATCATCAGAAAGCAATCAGAATTCGACCAAAAAAAATCAGTTAGTGGAAAGCACAAAAGATGTTAAAATTATGTTAGGAACATGAGTTCTGTGAATGACAATCATTTGTGAATATATCAGTAAGATCAAAAGGTCAAAATATTCAGTCACATGTAAGGCTTTTGGGGAATATTAAGCATGTGACTCACAGACCTTCACAACTGTCTCAGCTGAAGCCAAGAAAAGAAATAAGATTATCTAAGGAAGACCAGACAAGAGCCTCTTCTTACGTGGAATGACTATTCATCACAGTCATGAAAGATCGACAAGGGTTTTGACACGTGGGAACACTAAGTTTTTCAGCTTAGACTGTCAGGAATAAATGGGGGAGCACATATAGTGAAAGAATCCAATCGGACTGTTAAAAACATACATACAAGTAACATTCTACAGACTGAGCAGGTTGGAATTAGGAATACATATGCATACATACATATGTATATGTATGTAACAATAACTAGTGAAAAAAAAGAGGCCATGAATTTGAAAGGGAGCAAGGATGGGTATATGGGAGCATTTGGAGAGAGGAAAAGGAAGGAAGAAA
Source organism: Rattus norvegicus (assembly GCF_021556685.1). Lineage (NCBI taxonomy): Eukaryota > Metazoa > Chordata > Mammalia > Rodentia > Muridae > Rattus > Rattus norvegicus. Next base: position 112,172,028 of record NC_141554.1, read on the forward strand.
TGATGTAATTATATTATCAGCACAAGAAATAAAATACTTCAAAAACTGTAGTGCAGAGAAAAGTTTATGAAATTAAACCTGCTGTAAAAATATACTAGTCTTCACAAACAGATAATTTTGAGGATTGAACCATAAGGCTAGAAGGCAGATCTTTGATGACAGAGGGCAGTGTTGTAAGCCTCAGAAAATTATGCCCAGTCTTTGGATATTTAATAAAATTTGCCTAGCTGGATTTATAACATTGCTTGGTACCTGGAACCTTTTTTTTTTCTTTTCAGTTTAATCTTCACTCAACACAGAACTTTTATATAACTGGGGTCCCATGCTTCTCACACTATTATATTTTAGCAGTACAGGGGTGTGTGTGTGTGTGTGTGTGTGTGTGTGTGTGTGTGTGTGTGTGAGAGAGAGAGAGAGAGAGAGAGAGAGAGAGAGAGAGACTCAGAAAAATGTGATTTGGATATGAAATATGGGATTTCTGATCTTAGGATGTTTAGCTCAGACTTTAATCTGATGTTTTTGATGACATTGGGATGGGGCAGGGCAATCACATTTGAATGTGAGTAAGAAATCTTGAAGTGCCAGAGGACAGACTGACAAAATAGTAGTCTCCCAATGATGTCTACATCCCAATCTCTAAAATCTAAAAAAATAAAACCCAAGTATATTAGGTTACACAGTATGAGAGTTACTGTTACTCATCGGTTGACCTGAAAGGAACATTATTCCAAAGGTTCCTGATGTAAGCCTTTAAGTGTGGAAGAGTAAGGCAGAGGAGTCAGAATCAGGAGGAAATGGATTATGGACTGATGCAATGTGAGGAGGATGCAACCCATCGCTGCTGACTTTGAAGTTGGAGAAGAAGGCCTTGGGCCAAGGAATGCTGGCAGCCCCTAATGTTGGAGAAAAAGGGGAATTGGATTCTCCCCTAGAGCCTCCAGAAAAGAAGATGGGCTGCCAATACCTTGATTTTAGCCCAGTGAGATCTGTGTCAGCTATCTAACCTAGAGACCTCTAATACAGTCTATTAGTGTTTTAAGCCAGTGAATTTATGACGAATTGTTACAACTAAAGATACTTTCTGTTGTTTAGAGGTAGAAGTGGACTATCACTGTTCTTCCATAAACTATAAATTATCACTCAGTTTCTCTGAATTCATTAATTGTAACTTGGAACACAGTTCAGAAATAGGGGTTCTAAGAAAGCAATGTGCAAACCTTAGCCTGGAAGACCAATCCCAGTCTATTTCAAGAACAAAATCATACTGGGCACAATACGTACTCCTTTACTTACTGCATATATATACTTTCATACTATGACAGAATTGAGAAGTTGAGTAGGAGACTGGGTGGCCTGCAAAAACCCAAATCTGCTCATCTCAGAAAATACTTGTCTGTCTCTGCTCTAAGAGCTGGCCCACAATCCTATCAATTTCATTGGATTTCTCTTCACTTTAGCACATACCCCAATCTCGTTTCCCCTTCGGATTTCTTATCAGTGCCATAGCTCATGCTACTGCTTATCAGAACTCCTTCCCCTTTTGACAACCTTTGTCCTTTAAATGTTTTATTAGGTATTTTATACATGTGGGTATTTTTCTCTGCATGCATGTGTGCCTGCTGCCCATGGAGGCCAGAAGTTTGGAATTGGCTACCTAGGAGCTGGAGCTACTGAAAGTTGTGAGCCAAGTTGTGGATGCTAAGAATTGAATCTGGACTGTCTGGAAGAGCAGCCAGTGTTCTTAACCACCAAGCCATCTCTCTACAGTTCCAATCTTGTGCCTTTTAAAGAATATCTTTTGTTTGTTTGCTGTTTGTTTGTTTGTTTGTTTGTTTGTTTGTTTGTTTGTTTGAGACAGAGTTTCTCTGTGTCGACCAGGCTGGCCTCAAACCCAGAGATCCATTTAAAGCATACCTTAAGTCACACCTAAAAGTGTCTGCATTTATCTTCTCAGGGCATTTTTCCCTATGTAGTAGCGAAAAAAATTTCAATTGACCCATCAGCCATTTACTGCTTCTTAATGTGTTTAATTGCTTTGAGATGCGTGATAGTCTGTATCACAAACAGAATATAAAGTCCTTATAGTGAGCAATTTGGAAATTCTTTGGAAGATTCTATAAAATCTAGTCACTGTGTTGTGTGCCTGCGGCTTTGCTCAGTTAATATGTTCTGCTTGTTGCATTTTTAAAGGTTAAGTTGACTCTAAAAATGTTTTAAGCCTAAGCCACAATATTTACAGCTAAAGTCTAATATCCACAGATTGCTCAAAGTGATATATTACCGACGATTTGTTTGCAGATATTCTGGCGGTACGATGGCTTGCATCTCTTTTATCATTTGTACTTTTAAATCTAATACTCCCAGGATTTTGTGATGGCAAACAGTATTCTCTAATCCTTCTCTCAAACTCCCAGTTTTGGAGAGGAGCGAAGGGAATGGTGGGCCTTGCTATGTAGATGAGGCCGCCCAGGAACTCATTATGCAGCTCAGCCTGGCCTTGAATTCACAACTGCACTGCCATAGTCCCTGGGTGTTGGGATTAAAGGTCTATACCCCTATGTCTGCTTTCAAATCCCCATATTTTTATCTAAGATCTCTCACGTTGCATGAAGTTTACATAAAGGGCGGGGGTTATAGCTCAGTAGTACTGTTTGCACTTTCATATATAAGTACCTGGGTTTCAGTCCCCAGCATAGAAATACAAGGGCATAGGGCATGGCGAATCCATTCTTACTATCCTAGCATGTGTGAGATGCAGGTAGGAAGTACGAGAATTCACAACTACCCCCAACTACATAGTGAGCTCGAGGCGAGCATGAACTATGTGAGAAACTATCTTCAAAAAAATAGTAGAGCCAGAGGGATGAATTAGGGGCTAAGTGCAGTTGCAGCCCTTAAAGAAGGACCCCGCTCAGTTCCTAGCACCTACACAACAGCTCATAACTCTCTGTAACTTCAGATTTGATGTCCTCTACTGCCAGCTGCCAGCAATGGGAACAAATGTTGGACGCATGCAGGCAAAATCCTCATGCACATAAAATAAAAAATAAGTAGATTTTAAAAAATGCCAGTGATGCCTGAACTAGGTAATAATTAGGGGATTTATTATGCACAAAACTCTATGTGGGTTAGTATATCATTCTGCTCTTATTAAAATACATAGTATCTACTAAACTACTGAAGTAGAAATCCTACATGTTTATAGAATACCTATATTTGGACCTTCTACAATAACCTCAAATTCATCATACCAAAACTAGGCATCAAAAATCCAAGGTCTAATGTATGCTAAGGAAAGAATTACAGGTTTTTATGGTGTTATGTTAGCAATGATACCATGGAAAGTTGTAAAATCATTTTTAATAACTAACATTTAGAATTTATAAATATTATTTAGATAATTATCCTAAATTCACCACTTTTACTCAAAAGAAACAATATTTGGTTCCATTAAAGCAATGCCACTTTTAAGCTTTTACATTTAGGAGACAAGTCTTGGTCAAAGGTCTTCATTATGGGTCAGACCCACATTTAAATGATTAATTTATTTGGATCCAGGGCATACCATCGCCATAACTACTGATAAGCCTGAGTGACTCAAACCCAATTATGCAGAAATTAATTTAGGGTTGCCGTTCAAATAGCTATCTCTTTGTCAAACCCTGCATCTAAAGTTCTTATGGTCTCATATAAACGGAGGAACATTTCATTAATTTTGTTATATCTTAGAGCACAAAAAAACCATTTCTGACAGATTACTTTTTCCTCCCACCCTTAGAAAAATATTACTAGGATTTTAAATAAAATGACAGCAAATGGTCTCACATTTTCTCTTTCTTACCTTTTCATGCCATTACCTAGCATCCCTTTGCTTAAAATACCCCTCCTGTTAGTTCACCTAGAAGGCATCAATTTTCCTTTAAGTTTCAGCTCAAATATACACTGTTTTGTGAAGCTTTTCTTTGGTCATATTGAAAGGTTCTCCTCAGCTGGGCAGTGGTAGTGCATATCTTTGATCCCAGCACTTGGGAGACAGAAGGCAGGCTGATCTCTGTGAGTTCAAGGCCACCGTGGTCTATGGAGGAAGCTCCAGAAAAGCCACAGTGTCACAGAGAAACTGTGCTCAGAAAACAATAAATAAATAAGGTCCCATTTTGCATATATACATTAATTATTTTTGATGTACATAACTCATATTTTCACATACCACATTCTTCATAACCATCAAGGATTTTACTTTTTCAACCTGTGTCCTTTGTCTAAGATATAAGAGATATCAAATCCAGGGCCTCATGCATGCTGAGAAAGCATCCTGTATCCTAAACCCCAAACCTATCTTCAGTCCCATTTTAACAACCACTTTCATCAATTCCTAAAATATCCTTATTGGTTTAACCTCAGAGTCAGGCTCCTTTCTGATTCTTAGCTATTTATCTTCCCTACATGCTTTCATGACAGCATAAATATCTTCCTGTTGGACTGACATTTCCAAAAGTGTACACTGGCTTCAAGAAAATTTAAAGGGCACGTTTCAATTTCTCTCCCCAAAATGTGCTCAGTAACTTCAGACTCCTTTGCTTCAAGTTGAAAAACAAGGTCCTTCATTTTACCAGAAATACCATACCCAAATAATTCCTCATTCTATAATTTCTAGAGGTAAATTGAAAAAGAGCAAAATCATCTCTAATCTTGGAGAATAGTTCTGAAGTAATTGTTAGTTAACTTCTCCTAACAAACTGGCTTTTAATGCTGGTTTAGAGGCTTTGGAGAGCAGAATGGTATCTGAGTGATTCATCCGCAGCGTCTCAGGTTGGGGGTGACTCACCGGTATTCCTTGGTATACTCAAATTCTTGTTTGTTGTACGCAGGTTTTAGGAAATTGCACTCAATGACTCCAATTACTCCCACACCTTCTCCACAGGTTGGCTTAGAAGACAATGTTAATTTCAACACATTACTATTGACAGCCTGGCATTTGCTTTTGATTCCAAAAAAATAATGAAAAAGGTTATACAATATTCACGGGTAAGGAAAGGCCATGAAGATCTAGAGGAACACTTAGAAGGGAAACTGACAAGTTTAGTTTTTACTTTTCTTTTTTCACCTTTTTTTCATATAATATATCCCAATTATGGATATATCCCATATTTATATAACATATAAATATGGGATATTATAATATATCCTCCCTCTTTACTCCTCCTGGCTCTGTAGTTCTCCCCATTTCTGTCTCTTAGATTGTTCAGGGACTCACAGATCACTGCAATCCCTCAGCTCTACCTGCGTCATCCACACAACTCCATTCTCATGCGTCTTATATTCTAGGATTGCCAGAAGATTCACCGGAATAAAGAATTTACACTGCTCGAAAGCAAAGTTACATACTAATGTCCGCAGAACTGAAGTGAAACCTCATTTTAAAAGTTGAGGTGCGGGCTGGGGATTTAGCTCAGTGGTAGAGCGCTTACCTAGGAAGCGCAAGGCCCTGGGTTCGGTCCCCAGCTCCAAAAAAAAAAAAAAAAAGCGAAAAGTTGAGGTGCAAGGTAACCACCATAGTGACTCCCATATTATCGGCATGTCCACACACAGATAGGCCACCAAGCAACCACCAGAGTCAAAGATGACGTGCAAGGGATTTGGGGCTTTTAAAGCTTGTTTTACTCTTTACTAGAATCAAGGAGTAATTAATCTGACACATAACTAGGAGTTGTTTAAGAAGATGATATAACAGGCAAAACCAAGCTATCCACACGGTTAGCTATCCTGGGTCTTACATACCTGTCCTACTAGTAATACTGTTAGACAGTAAACTCTAATACAGAGCAGTCTGTCATTCCCCATGCTTTAGCCAGCTAATCTTTAAAACAGGCACAAAAGAATTACTTGTGGAAATTACTACTTTACATGATCATTAAAACATCAAAGATAATGGTAACATTTGCATAGTTTGGTTTATGAAATATTTCATATCATTTATCATCCTTAACATATTTCAACCCTTTAAGCTGAAAGGGAGATAAAAACATTGTTTCTACTTTACTAACATAGACATTGAACCTCAAAGAAATGAACTGATTAGCCGAGGGGTATAGCTTATAGATAAGAAACCCAGGACACAAATATTGTTTGTTTTGTTTTTGTTTTTAAGATTCTATTTTATGTATGTATGCTCTATCTGCATGTACGCCTACACACTAGAAGAGGACATTGGATCCTATGACAGATGGTTGTGAGCCACCATGTGGTTGCTGGGAATTAAACTCAGGGCCTCTGGAAGAGCAGTCTGTGCTCTTAACTGCTAAGCCATCTCTCCAGCCCCCAAATCTTGGTTTTCAACCACTAAATTTTATGAACCTTCCAATATACTTTTATTGTCTCCACAAGATAAGAGCTATTTTATACACTAATAAGCCAATGTACATGGTGAGGCAGCTATCACTGAACTCTACTCCTTCTGGAAATACCCCTAGTTGCTGCATGAGTACCTGAGAAATAATTTTTCCACACAGGACACCCCATCTACTGCTAAAGGACTTTAGTACCAGAATCTATCAACTATCATGAGAAGGGTCTGAAAACCACTAAGAATTTAAGATTTACAATTTCGCTTCCCATTTATTACAGTTCCCTATGGCAAAGAAACATTAAGCACTCACCTTTAACTGGCAGCCCGCTTTCTCAAAGGCCTTAATAAGGCGGTTGTTATGATACATCATAACTCCAAACTGGTTCCGATATTTGCAAGAGAATCCAAATGTGATTCTCACTTGCTTATTCTGAGGAGAAAATCATTAAGGAGACAAACACCAGAGGCTTAAGGAGAAAAAAACCCCATTATATTATAGAAAAAAAAACCCACAGTATGTCAGTACATGTGAGTTGACATAATAAAGAATTTAAAAACACAAACATTCTCTTGCTCTACTCTTTTCTTTTTGGAGAGGGGCATGAGACTGTGTAGCCCTGACTATTCTGGAACTCACTCTAAAGAGCAGGCTAGCCTTGCACTCAGAGGTCTGCTTGCCTCTACCTCCCCTGTGCTGGGATTAAAATGTGTGCCACCACACATGGCGCTACCTTTTGGCTGCCACAAAGTACTCGAGCTACTCTGCTCCATCTTTTCTTTCTTGCACAGTGGACTGAACCTCTGAAATCATGAGCTAAAGACAGTTGTTTCTTTTGCTATCTGCCACAGATATTTTTAAAAAAGCTTGCACAGCCTTTGTAAATGACAAGCCATGGACATCAATACCATATGATATGGGTCAGGTACCATGGGAACCATGATGCAATTGGTAAGCCTAGCGCACTAATATTCGACTCAGAACATATAAAGTTTTCTGGGCTCCAGAAACACAAGAGAAACTTTAAATAGGACCTATTCCAAAATAAAAACAAAAAAAATAAGACAACAGTTTCCCAACTTAATAAAAATTCACACACCACAAAGTTGACATTTTAAAGACAGTCATTGTCAACTATTTTGTGCTGTACACTCTTGAAATTGTATGTAATGGGCTGAGGGTACATTGTGAGAGGAAATGCGTCATCAAATTTGTATGAAGAGCACAGAGAGGAGTGAAGAGGCTTTTGAGTTGATGACTAAGGAATAAATAAATCAGTACCAATTACCTTGTTCCGCAGTCATCTCAGGAAAATAATGCTAGTGTTTGGGTTTTCATTTTAGTCATGCCAATAGTGACTATTTAACCAGTATTGTAACATCAGAGGGTAACTGGATTAATGGGAAGGGGAGACTGTGATAAATATGAAATGCATACATTGAAGTTGGTCTGATAGAAACCCTCAAACTTAAGAAGCTAGGCCCAGGAAAGGAACCATATACTAAAACAGGAGTTAGAAACATGTCATTGGAGGGACTCTGCTAAACGCACAGTGCTATGATCTTAACCTACATGAGGTAAGGTTATAAATAACTTTCTTACTTGCTAGCTCTGACTCTTTAAGTTGGGCTAAGCAAGTTTCCTCGTAGAGAAGGTATGTGCTTTCCAAAGGGGGGAAAATAAATAAATCCACTGTGAGTAATAACTGCACAGTTTATTTTAAACAAGCAAAAAAGAAGACAAAGTAAAATAATGCCTTTGATTTTTGAAATGCAGAGAATATGTCTATAGGTCCAAGAATTACAAAATAAAAGAGCAAGTTTTCATAAGTACTTGAGATCTGAGTGTTCTGTAGACTAATTTCTCCTCAAAACGCCACCAGTGAAGATGGTTAATTAGCATAGTTCATCTTAAGATTGTCCCTGGTATCTGGAATCCACTTATAGTGCAATGAGGTGTAGAAAATGAGCAAGTGCTCTTCTGCATGGCTGTCATTATGAGAAGTTCCCAGGAAATCCATGTTGAGCTTCTGAATGATTCATCTCCTCCTAGAAATACCTTTAATTTCCACTCACTAATTCACATCCAAATCCAAATCTGGACCTAGTACAACATAAACTGTAAGATTAATGAGTCCAACTAAAATTTTATTTTAACCAATAGAAATATGACAAAATTCCAATATAAATAAATTGTAATGTGGATATCTATGGATAAGATTCTCAAGTTTGGCTGCTCACTGGTATATGCTGAGGACTTAAAATGAACATTTCTAATAAAAAAATGTTTTAAAGCCAGGCATGACAGCATATACTTACACTCAGCATTCAAAAGGCTGAGGCAGGAGGATCACCTCAAGTTTGAAGCTAGCCTATACTAAACAGTAAGTTCAAGGCCAGCATGGAATATTGTGGGAGACCCTGTCTCAAGAGAAATAAATAAATAAATAAATAAATAAATATTAGATTTTGAAATCTACTGAGCCACAGTCTTCAAATACACATGACTTTCATTTAACAGCTCACAGGTAGTTTCTGATAAAAACTGGTGCAGACATTTAAAAATTCTTTCTTCAAGGATCCAGTAGGAGGGATGCCTTAGCATATGATTTTGAATTGGAACAAGGCAGCATTTTGACTGTGTACCAATATAAAAATTTAACCCTGAACTGAAGATCTCAGCTACATGCAAGGATACCGTGGAGGTAGGCTTATATGTATCATATTCTACATTGGTCAGGCTCTTAGCAATCATCTGCGGAGTCACCTTCTTTTGTCGGAGAAAAATCTTCATCCTTGGCTTCATATATAGAATACTACAAAATGCCTATGGAGTCGTAAAAGAAAAAATTGTTATGCATACTACCAATTCTACAGCTATCTCCTCAAAACATCACTTGCCTACGGAGTATAGACTTGGCGAATATTTTGGCTTAGTTTCTATACTCGTTACAACATTTCAACCACCATCTTGAAATGGAAGTAACTACAGAAACTAAACTGCTACTGTGTAGCAGGAGAGAACCATCCCTGCACAACTGCACTTAAGCTATGCTCTGTAATGTTTTCGCACCGTGGGAAACTGTGCTGCCCACTGTGGAAGATGGGTTGCTCTTACCCGTAAGGAATACTCTGTTTCTGGCAGCTCAGAGGCCACACCATCAACCATTTTTTCTTCAGCAGCGAAGTCTGACACCAGGATATCATATTGATCTGAGTCAAAGTCCAGCTCGGCCTTTCCATCTTTGTTTCTGAGTGAAAGAGATAAGTACCAATCTAAGAAGAACTGGCTACCACAAGGAGTAGGGGTGGGGTTTGTGTTTGGAACCCAGCAGAAGTGATACATAAGTCAACATCAGGTTCCTTTCCCTGACTGCCACTCCAAATGAACTACAAACTAGGTAAATTGAGGACTATACAATATTTAAGTTGTTCCTATTATAAATCTATCTACCATGTTCCTTAGTGTTGGTGATACCAAGTTCATAAGAAAAGACCAAAAGGAATATCTATGATCTGATGAATCACATGGATTTCAGCTATACTCAATGCAAGATCTTAAATAACAACTTTCTGAGTCCTGTTAGAGAAGTCACTAAATATCACTTTCCCCAAATGAATGAGTAGATGCATCCAAAATCAACTTCTGCTGACATCAGCAGAAAACCAAGATTTCCCCATATTCAGTCCTATGTCTCACCCTAATGCCGAGTCTGGCTATGTATCTAATATTGACCTCTAACTAACTAACTAACTAACTAACTAACTAACTAACTAACTAACTAACTAACTCCCTTCCCCTCTCCTTCCCTCCCCTCCTCTCTGGAATACACACACACACACACACACACACACACACACACACACACACACACCTCTACCTCTGAAGTGCTGGGATGCAAGGCACGCACCATCATACACCATCATGCCTGGCCTAGCACTAGCTCTTTTTTTTTCTTTTTTCTTTTTTTTCGGAGCTGGGGACCGAACCCAGGGCCTTGCGCTTGCTAGGCAACCGCTCTACCACTGAGCTAAATCCCCAACCCCCTAGCACTAGCTCTTAAATGGTTAAAAAGTAACACACAGACTGCTACAGAGCTATAGAACATCATTTATTTTTTGCCCTCTAAAATATGGAATTATCATGTACATAGAACAACTAGTATCCCTTTCATTTGGACCTTTCTTATTCTTTTTATTTACTATTTTCGGCTTCTTAGCTTTGCTCCTTCCAAGACCATGGGCAACCTCATTAACCAATACCAGGCAAGTACTCTTTCTACGCTATACCAAAAGGTTTTAGGGTTTTTGTGTTTGAGCTCTAATATACTCCCAAATGTATCTATACCAAAATTAAAAGTTACATTATAGACTTTCTCTCGTTCTATTAGCTTTAAAGTTATTATCTTAATTCAGTTTCATTATAGTTAAAACTAATCTGCTTCAAAGCTTTTTCTCTATTCCAAGCTACTCTAAGAGCATTAGTAAAGAATTTCTTGTTTTTAAACTCTCATGCATATTTCACTGTGATCTCTCTTATAATCCATTTAACTGGCCAGTGTATATAAAATAACGATTATCTGCCAATTTCCAAACAAGTGTAAAGGATTCTGAGGCTGTCGCAATAATGTTACATTGTATCATCATGATCATTTAAAGCTACAGTCTCACGACATGCATATTTTCACTTTATTTACACAGCATTTAATCAACAAGAACCACTATTTCAACAGAATCAAGAAAGTTACAGAGATGTATGCAAAAAGATAAAAATATGACTCAGTGTTTGTCCACGTGAGTCTAGAAAATAATATTAAAAAGTACTTTATCATACTCCATTTGCTTCTGAGAATTTAACGCTCTTTTAGTACTATACCTCCGGATATTCCAGATGAGAACACGGGTGCCTTTTTTGCCCGGAATGGCATCGAACTGAGACATCAGGTCTCTTTCATCATTGAAAATCGAGTAGTTCAAGATGGCTTCTAAGCTGGGCAAAGAATCCTCAGTAACAATCATTTTTTGTAAAAACAAATCAGTCAAAGAAAATGCGTATCTTCTAAGGATGCTATCAAGAAGTAAGAGTCATAATGAAACTCTCTAGGTCACAGAAAAGGACATGAAATGAAAGGCCTAGCTGTGAAGAGGAAGAGGGCCAGTGGGAGGGACCAAGAGAGGACGAGGCAAGTGTAATCCAAATACATTATGTACAAGAGATGTGATAATGAAACACGTTATTATACAGTTACAGAAATTGATAAATATTAACAAACAGAGTGCCTTTGGGGTTACGTGTAGACACAAAATCTACACACAAAGGCATTATTGCTACCAGAGGAAAAGGAAGTAGAAAGTTGGAAAGGCTGTTTATTCAAACAGCAAAATCAGTTATACTTGTAGAATATAGCTGCAAAGCTACAACATAAACAAAGAAAGTACTTCATTTAAAAAAGAAGGTTCAAAGTTAAAATCTTAAACTATCTGAAAGCAGTAAGTTCAATTTTTCCAGCTATATTGCTCCCATCAGAAATGAGAGCCCATCCGGATATATGCAAAAGAACCATTATGCACTTGTAAGTAAGACATTTCTAGGAGCCTTTAGTGCAAAGGCCCTGAGAACTTTATCATGCAACAGTGGCTAGCCAAAAGAGACTTTTATAAACTGAACTAGAGCGGTGGGAATTTGAACACAGGGGAGAAACTTTCAACTTCTGCTAATGGGCCACTATTAAAGAAAATATTTAACCGAGGGACATGTCAGTTATGTTTGAGACATTTGAATACCTCTTTAGATATAAAAACCATATTTGAAATATGAAATATCAAATAACAGCTGGATTTGTCCTGAAGAAGAGATTCTGCCAAAGTACTCAGACTAAGATTTAACCAATTACTCTCCATTTCCAGGAAGGATATTGTTTTGCTGGCTGAATGGGACAATTGGTACAATAACCGCCTGTGCCTGGATACACTCCAGGTAGGTCTGTGACAGAAGTCCGACGGCCAGGGTACTCCCATTTTTGGTGAAGACAAGAACGTCCTTTCCTAGTCGCATGGAACCCGACTTAAAACCATTACCGAAGACCCCGATGGGACACTGGCTTTTCTTTATTACTTTATCTGTGAATCCAAAGCTGAAATTACAGAAGAAAAAAAAAGAAATGAGAAAGGTAAAAAGCATCCTAAACTAGTTCACCGAGAGAATTTGGCTAACACATGCAGACTAGCAACAAGTTCTTTTTTTCACACAGTTTGGTGCTTCCAGGCAAAACATAGGAAATCACGATAGGGCTATGAGACCAATTTTCCAGTGAGGCTTGTTTGTACTTAAATATTAAATAGTTCTATATGCCAGAGTCACACTTTGTAAATGCAATTCTCCTTCCTACTAGCTAACATAACGGGAGGAGCCACGTAGGCCTTGTGCAGCTGCTTTTCTTGTTTCAATAAATCAGCCCTGACTCCTACTAGGTAGGGCTATATGAAAAGAGCAGTTTACCTGGAGAGGTCAGGAATGCACAGTGCTAAATGAGGTACTTGAACTAAACACCTTCTCATCTGGTCACACCATCGTCTAAGAATCAGAAAGAGATGGTTTATCTTGACAATTCAAACTCCCCACCCAAAGGATAGCCCTCCGAATTTTAAGCGTCTGTTCCATCTGCTGGGACAGTTCACTGGAATATGGCCAAGGGATAAAAATAGGTAGTTCTGCCTGCGAATATCCGCAAACAGCTGCAGTATAAAGTCTCTCTTGTTCTATTAAAGGCCTCTCACTGAGTCACCTCAGTAAACTCTGTCATCAGCTTACTCTGTGAGTCAGAATCCTTCCCTTTCTTATGTTTTCCATATAAATTGTCTGATACACATCCAAATAACAGCGTATGAGAATATTTAGACACATGACATCTACAAAATGATCTTCCTCTTGTACCTTTAGCCACCATAAATAACATTGATTTTGAGGCTTGTAGGTCTCCGGATTGCCCAATTTCACACTGATGCACACTGTCGCTAGTTTAATATTTATTGAAATCCTTATGAGTTACAGACTGTGCTAAGCACTAGACACAAATATTAATAAAACTGATATTCTCATCCTCCAAACTGATGGTTGATGAATTTCATGTATTACAGATTAGCTACTTCTCCAGTGTTAGTGAAAGAGACACTGCCTCCACATGACACAACTGAGCAGGTTGGTTCTGGTCTTACTTCTTCCAGTGGGGAAGATGGTTCAACTACCTGTTTTCCATTTCCTGAAGACTGTGGTTTTGTGTTTACTACCCAATAAAGGGGAGCATCTTTCAAATTTTCTGTTATATAATGTTATGTAATAATGCACGGATGTTCTCTAGGTCTTTGTGCATCCTACAAATAAATCTAATAGGAGATGAAAACAGTTTTCAGGGAAGTGGTCCTCTGAAAAGAGAACACTGAGTTAACATTACATTTGGGCCTTAACGATTCCAGGAAGTGAGGCCTATAAACTGGTAAAGTTCTGATATTTTTCATTCCTCTTGTAGAAGGGATGGCTGGAAAAGACAAGGTTACAGTCTATGTAACATTAATTATAAAGTAATATTCAATCTTTAATTTTAAACTAGGATTCATTCTGAGAACTAGAGTGTACTGTTCCTTATCTGTACTCCACATCTAATGATAGCTTTAAAATTCAGAGCTCCTCATAAACAGGCCTTTTACCTGCCCCATGAAATGAATTTGCATGGTCATTTGGATTTAATGTTTTTTTTTCTAATACCACAAAAAAAAAAAACCAAAAAACAAAAACAAAAAAACAACCTTTCAGTTAAGTAGTCAAGGGAAAGTAGTACAACAGGTCAACTGTTAATCTCTTATTTTCTAGGCTCTTCTACCATTTGTCAACCATTTTCTCCTACTTGGGTATAAATCATAATTGTGTTAGTTACTTTAAGAAGATCAGAGGATAAAAGTTGAAAAGGCAGGCTCAAAACCAAAATGGAAAAGGATAAAAGCAAGGAGCAGAGGGATGGCAGCTCTAGGTTTTCTTTTCTCACTACCTTTTCCATGTGCTCTTTGATTTTCACCCAAGGTCCCGCATTAAGTATTCTCTTTAACTGCAAATACCGAATACAAAAGTGCTCACCATGCTTAATGACTGAAAAGTGCGAGTAAAGTTTATGTCGCTTTCTATGGCTAAGGGAATTTCAGAAGCACCATCTTGGCTTGGATGGTTCATCTTCACTAAGTCTCTCTTCTTCCATCGTCTCTTGTGACAAGTAACAATGTTTATAAGCGAATGGATTTGGAACCTGGCACTTTTGATGGAGTATAATAGCACAGCCACTACCTCTTGACTACCCTGAAGATGCCAGGAATAGCAAAAAAAAAAAAAAATCCAGGGAAATGCATGAGCAAGCATTTGCACGTTTGTTTCCTAGATATCGTGGTGATGTAACACGTACTATAAGTAACTGTAACTGACAAGCATACGGTTACTCTCCAGCTGCTGTTTTGGAACAGACCTACTGTGATACATGATTCTGAGCAGAGGCAGCAAAAGCCTTCAATCCCGGGCTCTGTGCTTCCCCGGGCTCCGTGCTTCTTTTTAATCCTTGATCTTTCGAAGGGGCTTTCCGCCTTTCTGGGAAAGGTCATATAGGATACATGTATATCCAGATTAACATACTATCCAAGAAGCCGAAAAAGACAGTAGCCCTTAAACAAACTGAATGAAAGGTCTTCTTTCATTTAGTTTGGTTCTTGAGGAGCTGGAGTTACACACAGAGACTTGCACATGCCAGGCAAGTGCTGTGTCACTCAGAGGAAGTACCTAGTCAGCCCAGACTTTCCTTTTTGAGTTAAATTTTCATGGGATTCTGTGTTTATGAAAGACACTACTCCTTCAGTTACACACCCTGCTTTATCAGCCAGAAAACAGGAAGAGGAGCATAATGAGTCAGGAAAACAGGCACAGGATACCAATAAATGTTAGAGGTCACCCGACAGTGACAGGCGCAATGATTTGGCATACTTTGCACAATGGCTTCTATTATTTTTTTCCAAATACAAGGTAAGTATGCCATAAGATGAAAAATAGAAAAAAATAATTTATACAGTAATCTTCAAAACTACCTGTAGAGTTTAGAATGATTTTTTCCCTCAAAATTTGTGGTAAGCTAAGGCTATATAGACCAGTTAAAACAATACCTGCTGGTCATGTGCAAAGCACTGCTAAAAAAAAAATTGTGGGAAATAGAGTCTTGGGGTGGATGTTAGGATTGGACTAAACGCTCTTCTTTAAATAAATGATATGTTTTAGCTGATTCACGTTTACATACTACATTAAGTACCCATTGACACTGCTTTCTAAAATTAAGTTTTAAATATAAAGAACAAGTGCTCTAACTCTAACCCTATTTTGAATGGGATGATACTGATCCTTCTTATTCTGCTTCAAATGTCATTTTGTGAGGCATGAAGATGTCTCAGTAGGCAAAGGCACTTTCACCAAGCTGGAACCTAAGCCTAAGTAAGTCTTCTGGAAGTGCAGCCATCTCTGCAGCCCCTGAAATTATTTTTAAACCACCTTCTTCTTTCTTTCTATCTTATAACTGTATCAACTTTCATATAAATAATTACACAGGAAAAATTGTGGAATGTGTTTGTATTTGCTACAGGCATTTGTATTTGCTGGACCTACTGTCTGATGCCCATGTAACTGAACTAAGATGCTGTGGGAGGAAGTCAGGTGATCTTCGATAGACGCTATGGAGGTGGCTTGGCGAGTAAACTGTGTGATGTATAAGCAAGAGGACCTGCACCCCACACAGCATGCCTGTAATCCCACCACTGAGGGCATGGGAGCAAAGGGTTATCTATCTGAGAATGGCTAGCAAGCTAGTCTAGCTGAAAGGAAATTTAAGTTCAGTAAGAGGCACTGTTGGGGCAAAAAAAATGTTGGAGAGTAATTTAGGAAGACATCTGACGTCAACCTCTGGCCTCACATATGGACATGCATGTGCCACAGATATACAAACATGTATATACACGTAACCACATACAAAACAACGTGGCTGTGTGACCAACAATTTTAGGGAAAAAATATAGTAATATAGAATTAGACAAAAATATTATAGTTCTAGCCTACCAAAGTTGTCTTTCTTTGAGTATGCACTGTTAATTTTAGGGAATAAGTTGGATCCCAAGTGCTGGGATTGCAGGCATGAATTCCATATCTGGCACTCAAATAGTCTTCTAATTAAGAAAGAATAAGAGAAGGACTGGGGAGATGGGCCAGTGGTTACCAGCACCAGCTGTTTTTTCCAAAGATCCTAAGTGCAATTCCCAGCACCTCCATGAAAGCTCACAGCTGTCTGTAAGTCCAGCTCTGGGGGATCTGAGATATAAACATGTAGGCAAAATATCCATATGCATAAAACAAAATTAGTTTTTAAAACAGAGACTAAGGCAAAAGATATAGACTGCTTAGTAGTAAAACATAACCACTAACTTTGACCCAATGTTATTTTTGTTTCTTTCAAAGATCAAAGGGATTTCCCCATAAACAGCTAATTCATAAAACTTTCGCATAAAACCACAACACAATGAACTTGTCTTTCATTTTTTAGGGTGCTGAGCCCCCTCCCTCCTCCTTGGCACTGCTCCATTGTTACCCATGGTTTACATGCTCTAGTTCAGGAAGCACATGGAGAGTTAACAACCACATCTGCTAGAAAGGAAAAATAAAGAAGGAAAGAGTTGAGGAAACACCCGTCTTGAACAGAGTGATATGGGAAGGCAATAAAGCACATTCTCAACCATGAACGGCTAAAAAGAATGAAATGAACTCGGGATGACTATATGAATGTACCTTCAGCTTATCAATACCATTTCTCAACTGCTCAGTCGTACTGTAAAACCTTGTAAGATTGTGTATGGGAATTCTGTTTATTTCTCTCTCACAGTTCTAACACATGAGTCATCCCAACTCCAGCACTTGTGGCTTTAAGAATGAGTGTGGGTGAGTTAGGAACTAAGGAAGGTCTCAGATAAATGAAGAAATCCAAGTTGTCACATAGAGCATTTTATTCTTTTCTGGGACTGTCACTCCAGGATTCCTACCCTTTCTTACCTGGTTAAATCCGACTCACCCTTCACATCTCAATTTGAAGGGCTAACTAACAGACTTCTGCTGTCAGACTGCGTTCCCCTGTGGACTTACCCATGAATCTCATGCTTTTCTATTATTATGCCTTCAGGATTTTATTATGGTTACTCGCCTTAATCATCTTACTTGCCAGCTGCATTCTAAGTTCCGTGAAGGCAGAAATATTGTCTGCCTCACGATCCATATCTTGATACTAAAATATGCTTAGTCAATGTTCACAGGGTAAATAGAAGTAAGTTAAAATATTATGGAAAGTTATGGGGCCTTAGAGTTTGCGAAGTCAAGATTAAAAAGAAATAGAATAGAGACATTTTACCTGAGCATTCGGTAGAGCTTGTGAGCGGTCATGCCACATCCATCATCAGTAAAGGTCAAACAAGGTTTGTTCTTGACTTCCTCAACATCTATAAAGACCGTTCTGGCACATACATCTGGGTCTACAGCATTATCTGCAAAAGATAGACACGTGATATTAGACCCCTCCTTTCAATAATCTATCAAAATCTCCAGTCAGTAGCCAGTTACGTAAATCTGTCTTTAATTCCTTCCTATGAATTGTCCCTGTGCTTAAGGAGGCAGTAATTGTGGTTGGCTTACTAAGTTACGGAGGATAGCAGCCATGACTGCAAGGTAGAGCCACTCAGCAGATTCCCAGTTTTCACATAATGGATAACAGTGCAATCTTACCTTCTCCCTACAAAAGTCGGGGAAAGCATGTTCTTTGCGAAGCATTTTGCTTTGGTTTGCCTTTCTTACTTCTTGCCTCACAAGACGCTTTACAGCTCATGAACAGTAAAATGTGGCCAGAGTGGAAAAGTTGAACCAGCAGATTGGGTAAAAAGGAATGTATCCTATGCACATTACAGTTCCTTTAGAAAAATTACTTCCTGCTTTTTAATATCATCTCCCCCTGTTAAAGAACATGGGTACTGGTGGGGTGGCACACACCTTTAATCCCAGCATTCTCGAGGCAGAGGCAGGGGGATTTCTGTGAGTTCTAGGACAGGCAGATATACATAGTGAGAACCTGTCTCAATAAAAGAGAAGGGGGTGGTGGTATTTTTGTAATCCCTTTTTATAGTTATAAGGACCTGAAGGAGTCAGGGGTTAAAATTAAAGCATGTAATTGACTGCTGAAATCCCAGTGATGACAGTGAGTCTGTTTAGAGAGAACGTGATTCTGGTGCTTTTCTCTATATTAAATGGGAGGCTGTCTACCCCTTGAAATGGAAAACTGAATTAAAGTAGAAATCTCCATAGAATCTTCCATGGTTCCTCCTGAAGTACATCATCACAAACAGCTAATTATTTAAGTCTCCAAAGACATCAAACTTAACCAGATTAAATGTGTCATGCCTTCCATGTCAGAGAATGAATGACACTATTTGAAAGGCTACATCTATTTCCATAGTCACTGGTTTACACAGTTATTAACATATGTGGATTGCTAGTCTCATTAGGGATCACTAACCCTGTTAGAAGTACATTCTATATACTGTTGTCTGAATATGGTTTGTCCCCTAAAGGCTTATCTAGAAGCTCCGTCTCCAGTGCAGTAATGAGATGGCAGACCCTTTAAGAAGCAAGGTCTAGTAAGAGGTAATTGGTCAGTGAGTATGCTACCTTGGAAGGGAGTAATTCTGTCAGATCAGAAAGACTAGATTAGTTTCCGATAAAATGGGTTGTTTCAGTCCAAGGCCACCCTGTGTGTTTGGCTCCTTTCGGTACATGTTGAGCTCTGTTTTGACTTCTCTGGCACATTGTGATGCCTTGTGATGCAGCTAGGGGGCCCTTTGAGGACTGCTGGCATGATGCCATTTGGACTTTCTAGGCACCAGAATGGTGATCCAAATAAACTTATTTACAATGCATTGATCCTCAGGAATTTTGTTCTAGTGACACAAAATGGATTTACACATCTAGGTACCTAAGTCATTTCTATTTCAAATAGTCTTTGAAGCAATACCTTCCCTTCTATATATCTATATGTCTTTCTCTTGCAGACATTCTATATGGTTTTACCGATACCATACAGCTGGGTTGAGATAGCCAAGTGGAATTCTGATTGAATTTTTGCATCAATATCGTTGATCAAATCATGCCATTTTCTGCATTGGCAACATCTCTTACAATCAAAATATATATTTTTAAAACAATACAATTATCAGTATCAGTTACAACCACTCACATGTGTGGAATGTCTGCCAAATAAAATGAGACACTGATTAATTTCAAGTGCTACAACAATGCAGTGCTGTCAAAACCATTGATAAAATTGTCACTGGCTGTAATCTAAAAAAATATCTGGAAAGCTCTAGAAGGGTTCCAAGGTCTATTAGAGTCAATCTGTAAGGTCCAAGTATGATCTAAGCCCCATGTAACTGTGGCAATGGTACTGAGACTATATTTTTGAAGTTATGTGTTGGTAAGTAATGGTGACATTAACAGAAATGTAGTTCTTTACTTTGTAAGAGGCAGAGTTTTTCTTTTCCTTAACCATCAGAAGGACCGAGCATTTTATATCTGTCAGCATTCAGGAAATTTTACTTGGCACGCAGAGTTTTATCAGTCACTCCTCCTGGTAGACGGCCAAAGCCATTGAGACCAATACAACTTGTCAACCGGATGGATATCATTTATACGTGGAAACTGATGAATACCAGGGACTTTCCCCTAATACTTTGTGGACATCCACAATTCAAACACGTAACACACATCGACTCCAATTACACACTTAGACACTGGGACATGAAATGAATCAATTTGCGGGTTTCTAACAAAATCAACAAAATCAATTCTTTTTTTTCTTTCTCTCTCTCTCTCTCTAATGAAAGCTTTGGCCAAATGCTGCTAGGCCGTTTTTGTTTGTTTGTTTTGTAGGAGCATATCAAGGAATCTGAACAGGGGCAGTTCATGAGTTACATGGTAGCTGTCTGGAGCTGTCATACAAGAGCTGAGGGTTCACAAAGTGCAGAGAATATGGGACCCAACAGAGGTCAGTGTCTGATGGAATATGAGGGACATAGAGATCAGCAGGCATGGGCTGACAGGAAGGGCTTTGCACGTACTTTCTATGTGGCCTTCTGTCAACAAATGAAATGATAACTTGACCAGCCTCACCTCAATGGATGAACTTACAGGGCACCAACAAGGCAGGGAGTTTCAATCCTATGCCTTGCTGTTCAGCACCGTAAGAGTCATCCAACATGTGGCATATCTTATCGCATCCCAGGGACTCTATTGTCTACCTGAGCCCAGACCATTTAGGCTACCAAGAGATACAATGAGAGAACACTTACTCTTCTCCTTTACCTTGTAGCTGGGTGAGAGCTGCCCTAGCTTCATCTGTCTAGTCTGACTTCACAATTCCATAGACTAGCAGAGTCTTAACTTTCCTGTCCTGCTCTGTACCAATTCCTTATCGAGAGGACTCTTTTCCACCTTTGACTACCAAGTTACTTTAGCCAGAACATGAGAATCTTAATATTCTAAGCTGTTGCACATGCACCCGCTCCACAGGATTCCTTGTCTTCTAAAAAATGCTCTGTAAGAGAAGACTCATACCTCATCAGAACCTGGCGGGGAGTGGGGGTAGGGGAGATGTTAAGCAAGTTGTTCAGTGACAAGAGAGATAAAGAATGGGAGACTGCTTTGAAATGGTATTTCACAAGCCTCCTGTCTGTTGCTCTTCCAGTTCATGGATATTTGCTCGGTTGCCAGGGACAGGCACTACAACACAACTTGCAAATACATAAATGTCTAAAAGTAAGGTCATCATCTTTGGTCACAAGGCTACTTTTACACAAACGGGGGGGGGGGGAGGGAGGGAAAGGGAGGGAGAGATTTTACATTCTACATTCAAATGGCAAGCATGAATCGCAAAACCCATTTTAGGGACTGGAGTTTTAGCTCAATGGAATACTTGTCTGGTATGTGTGAAACTGTGAGTTTGATTCCTGTTTAAAAAGTCATTTTTATGGGCTGAAGAGATAGCTCAGTGGTTAAAATCAATTGCCTCTCTTGCAAAGAATCTGGGCTTGGTTCCCAGTACCCACATGGTGGCTTACAACTGTCTATAATTCCAGTTCAGGGGGAACTGACACCTACCTCTAGCCTTTACTCATGTACGCGGTACACTTAAATACATGGTAAAACATTCATAAAAAAGAAATCTTTTTTTAAAAAATCACTTTAATCTCTTTCTGTTCTATATGCCCTCAGGCTCTTTCTACTTTTATAATCATTTTTTAAATGTATAAGGTTTGTTCCTTCTCATTTGTATTACTATGATTGCTTCAGAATCAATAATTAAAATCCACGTCTCCAGCTACACCCCTGTAAGACCAAGCATCCTGAAGCAGAGATCTAATCAGGACCTTTGTCAGGCTAACAGGTCAAATGCCAAACCTCTCAGTCACATCCTGGTTCCATCTCACCTTTCTAACCTCATTTCCTACTTAGAATTTGAAGTAAAATGACCTGTGTCTGCAGCCTAAACGTGCCACTTACTAGACATGTAACCTTAGAAAAGTACACTAATTTCCCAGACCTTTGTTGACTCAACTTGGAAAGAAAAAAAAATGCCACCCACTTCCAAGGATAAAGGCACAAAAATATTCTCGAAAGCTCTCTGTAAATGCTTTAAAGGTGTACAGTTTCCTATTTGTGAACTCAGTGCTGTAATTAAATTCAGAGACCTAGAAGATATTCTTCATGCTTTTGCTCATCCACGTGTTCCTTGGGAGCGGAATGTTCCTACACTCACCATATCCACAGGTCCCAACCCTTCGAATCGCTTCTCAAGTGTCCCCTCCTCCACAAAGCCTTTCTGACCCTTCTGGTCTGACAAACTTAAGTCATTCCTCGTCCATCTGCACTCCTACAGCACGTGTGTAAATCTCTCCGCACATGTCCTTTTCTACTTGCTTGCTACAGAAGTGGTGAACCTGGTTTTACATGCTTCATACCTGTTAATAAAGTAGATCTTGATTATATCCATTTTTACCTATCTTGGTGACCTTGTGCATAGTAGATGTATAATAAATGTATATGGTTTCCTAATAATTAATGAGGAAGTAGAGAAAACAGTTGAAGGAAAAGCTAAAATGAAAATTTGGGATTACCAGTCAACACTCTGATGTTCCTTTTCCCTGTTAATACTTGTGACTTGGTTTTAAAAGCATCGTCTGTACACACACACACACACACACACACACACACACACACACACAATATACACATATTCCCATCCATGATAGTCATCTTAGATCAGGTCTATGGTTTTTTTAAATTTAATGCTTTAAAAATAGTGTACAGTGAACTGAGTGTAGTGGCCTGTGCCTACAATCCTAGCATTGGGAAGCAGACCCAGGCAGACCAGGCTGCAAATTTCAGGCCAGCTGGACTACATAACGAGACGATATCTCAAAAAAGGGAAAGAAGAGGGGGGAGGGAGGAGGGAGGGGGGAGGGAGAGAGAGAGCAAACCATAGGGGAAAACCTAAAAGAGTCGCCTCAGCCACTTTCTTCCTGAACTTTCTAGAAAGCAATCAGCAACCTACTCTATACTATTTTGGACTATAGCCAAACTAATCATCAAAATTCTCCATCATCTTCTGGATCGCTCTTCCGACTCTTCCTGTGGCTCACCAACATCTTTACAAGTCTCCTGACCTGGCCACAGCGATGTCTTAAGTCCCCACCGGGGTTCATTCATGTAGCTCTGAAACCATTTTCAAGAGTCTTGTTCTGTGCTAACCAGCCCCATAAATCTGTCTCCCTTCTTTCAGTTTTTGAAATATTTATAATGTGCTTGCTCTGCTGCATTTTGCGCAGAACTGCTTTTCATCTTTGCTTTTTGAACAGCACATTAGTGCAGAAGCAATACACTCAGCTCCAAGGAATCAAGTGAAAATGTTTTTTGAGCAAGCACTGGTGCACCCAGAGGTTAAGTCCTTAAGGCCTCCGTATTCATTCCAGCGGTGTGAGGGCGCTCGTGGACTACGGACCCAGCCCTCTGCAGTCTCCGGGAGCCAAATGCACTCGTGTCATCATCTCTTAAGAGATGGCCCATCATTCCTAGACTTTAGTCTCTAAAGTTAAAGAAGTCGTTTCCAGATCTTTCCAACTACTCTACATGGCCCTCTGCACTGTTCCTTTGCCAGGCTGGGGCCCTCTGTCGGTCGCCAGCCTCGGTCGAATACAGGCGCCTCGGGGCCCGATATTTTTATGCATTGCTCTTTGATTATTAACTAAGAATCCTAAAGTGACTGGAACATCACGATCCAGACAGAACAACAGCGCGGGAACCCTACCAAACTCTTCGTACACACCTCCCGTCCTCAGCTTTCAGGGCACGATCTTGTCCTGTCGCCCCCACCCCACCCTTTCTGTCCGCCCCCCCCCCACACACACAAGAGAACACCGTGGCCGAGGCCCCCCAGCCCGCCCCGGGCGGACCCGCCCCACGCGCCTCGTGCATTCCTCTCGCGTCCACAGCACCACGCTGGCACCTCTGCCCTGGGCTTGCGACCCGCCACCCGGCCCGCCCTCGTCACTCACCTAGCAGCTCCGCGATGGCACTGAAGGGTCGCGTGTGGCTGCAGGAGTTGCTCTGGAGGTAGCGGGGGCTTATCTGGGGACGAGAGAAGGTCCCGTCCCGCGTGAGGCCTCGCTCGCCCGGCCCTCCCCGCGCGCCCCCCGCAGCTCTGGGACCCGTGCGCGCTCGCGGGAGTCCGTCCCCTCGGGGGCCCCCGACCTACCGTGCTCAGGCGGATCCTGAAGGCCTGCGGGACGCTGCCCGCCCGGGCCAGTCCGCCTCTCGGCGTTCCGGGGGCCGCAGGGGCCCCTCGGTAGAGGAGCATTTTTTTGGCCGCCAGGATACCGGTTTGCTGCTGCCGGACCCCTGGGCCGGCTGTCCCCGCACTAGATCGCGCTGTCCCCCGATTCGCAGCTGGCGGTGGCCGTCCCGGACTGGCCCTCTCTCGTTCCCACTCGCAGCTGGCAGAGGCGGGGCGCGCTGCAGCCACCTGTCCCCAGCGGGAGGGGTGAAGCCGGAGGAACACAGCGTCTGCCCGCCCCGCCTTGTCAGCACCTCTCCTGACCCACCGACTGCCAGGGCTGCCCCTGGGCCGTACAGAAATATGGCGATCTCCTGACAGACGCTCCTCCATCCCCGCCCCTAATTAATTCTTGGCGTTTGCCATAGGCCAGGCGGCCGAGCGGGAAAGCGCAAGGGGAGGGGGGATGGCGGTGCGTGGGGAGGGGCGGGAATGTGGCAAGAGGAGGGAGAGCGTGCATGGGATTTCTGGAGTCCCACTTAGGCTGCATGACTAACAGGCAGGATAAGACAAGTCTTTCAATTTTGAAGGACTGCAGTTTTGCTATCTGGGAAGATAATAGACTGGAGCTAAGGGAAATTATTCCCACTAGCTGCTTCGAAAGTGTATGGAAGCACCAGGAACTTTCTAGAATGCAATTGGCAAACTGCCTACCGATCCTTCAAACAGCCAGGGAGACTTTATAATGGGAGAAACTGAATTTACTTACTGCGAATAGGGAATTGATTAAGTTATAGAATGCGCACAAAGTAATACACAGGTTTGTGTGTTTGTACTCTTCGGGGCCTGTTGTTTGTACACCACTTACACTGAAGCACTTTACCCCCTGGACCATCACCCTAGCCCCTAAGTCATATGGATTTTCAAATTTTAAAGTTTCTTATTTATTCATTATTGCACCCACTTATTTTGTATGTTTGTGTGTCTGTGTGCACATATGGAGATCAGCACACAATTTGAGGGAATAAGTTCTCACCGTCTACCACCTCCTGTGAGCTTGGGGCTCAAACTCAAGTCTCAGGCCTGGTAGTCTCAGCCATCTTCAACACTGAGCCATTTCCCTGCCCCAATATTCGACTTTTAAAGGGCAATGCCTGTTGTATATCTACATTTATACATGCTGTGGGTTCTTCATGGTTGAATGGGGATGGTTAGCGTGTTGGCTTCATATCCTTTTATTTCATGTAGTGTTGGTATCAAACACGGTCCTTTACGCCAACACCATACCACCATTATCTCTTGCATCTGGAGCTTACCAATTTAGCCAGGGATCTACTGGTCACTACTCCCAACTCTCTCAGCACTGGGGTTACAGTCACTTTTATGTGGGTGCTGGGGATCTGAACTCGGGGTTCTCAAGTGTTTTACCAACTAAACCACTTCTCCAGCCTTCTTTTGTACGTGTGTGTGTGCGCGCATGCGTATATGTGTTCATGTGGATGGGGAGGTTTTCGTGTGGGCTGTGTGCATTTGTAGGTGGAAGCCAAAGGTTATCGTCTTGTTTGTTGAGACAGGGTCTTTCAACAGCCTAGAAGTCACCAAGTAAGCATAGGGTGAGTAGCCAGCCAGCAATCTGTTTATTTCCCGTCTCATCTCCCGTCTCCGGGTGGTAAGGATTACAAAAGGACACTAACCCTGGCTTTTTTTTTTTTTTTAAGAACACGAGTTCTGGGGATTGAACTTAGGTCCTTTTCCTTGCAGAGCAAGCACTTTCCTAAATGACTGATTTCGACAGACCCCTTTGTTTGCGAGACACTTACTACCTAGCTCAGGCAGACCGCCTCTGGCCCTGTGTCTTCCTTCCTCCTCAGCACGTGCTCGGACACAGCGGAGGGCCTCCAGACCCAGCATTACATTTATTTTCTGTTTGTAATGAAAAAAATTTTAAAGTCTAGCTATCTTTCCCCAGTGTAGGGGAATGCCAGGGTGTTGAGGTAGGAGCGGTTGGGTGGGAGTGGGTGGGTGGGAGTGGGAACATCTTCGTAGAAGTAGGGGAGGGGGAGGGGGGATCTGAGAGGGGAAGGGGATAACATTTG
This sequence comes from Rattus norvegicus, assembly GCF_021556685.1. Lineage (NCBI taxonomy): Eukaryota > Metazoa > Chordata > Mammalia > Rodentia > Muridae > Rattus > Rattus norvegicus. The sequence goes on from NC_141554.1 coordinate 112,198,397, forward strand.
AAATGTAAGTACATAAAATATCCAAGAAAAAAGGAAAAAGAAAAGAAAGGGAAGAAAGTCTAGCTATTTGGAAGTTTACAATACTTTATTTATTGCTCACCATAGATGCCTCATTGATGAGGGGAATACCATACTTTATTCCTTCTAGCAACTTACCTGCTGGCCAACTTCTACTGATGATTGCCTCTCTTACCCCCTTCCCAGTTTACTTGTTGTTAGACATTTAAGTTAAGTGTAAGTTATAGCTATTGTGACTAACATGAGTGCATGTCTCCTCCTCTACAGCGATGTCATTGTCCCCAGTTTGTGGATTTCTAGATAATTCTGTGTTTGATTCTAGCTAATTCCACGTTTAAATGTTTTGAGGAAGCTCCACGATTTTTTTTTCATAATGGATGTACTAATTTGCATCCGTAGAAACAGTATATAAAGGTTTCCTTTTCTCTACATCCATACCAGCAATTTTTTTTGTCATTTTGTCATTTTAACTAGAGTGGGGTATCACTGCACTGTGGTTTTCGTTTTCATCATACTGAGAGCTTTGCATACATGTGTACTAGGATTGGGCCTTGTCACTCCACCACCAAACTGTGTCTCCCCAGTTCACTTTTTACCTTTGCTTTGGAGATGGCTTCTCATTAAGGTTCCTGGGCTGGCCTTGAAATTACTTTGTAGCCCAAGGAAGTTGAACATTTGTCATCTCAATATTCCAAGTAACTAGAGTTAGTCACAGGCCCGCACCAAGCCCTGACGAACGTGTTGAAATAATGTATTGGTTTTTTGTATGTTTTTCGTTTTGTTTTGAGAAATTTCAGAATGACCCACTGTCAAATTCTTCCTCCATAAACATAGCATATCACCTGGAAAGGCTTGTTCTCTTGATTTTTACATTCAAGCCTTGGCCATCTCTCAACAGGCTCACTAACTGTCTTCTTCTAAGTTGTGCATGTATGGTCTTCCTGTCTTGCTTGCTTCTGGGCATTGTGAATGTATTTTTACCAATGTGGGATTTGGGGTTTGTGGTCCCATAAACATTTAGCATGATTGGTAGCTGGGGTTCCAAGCATTTCTCAGACCCCCCTCTAGCTTTCTGTGTCAAAAGTGATTCCCCAGAGACGAGTGAGCTGCTAAGAGGCCTGGGCCTGGCCTCCTCTAGCTTTGGTGCCACTAGGTAGCACTAAAGAAGACAGTAAAATTAATCTATGCAAATTCTATTATTGCTGCCCCACAGGGTAATCAAAGGACCATGACATAAAGTTTCACTATGTCACCTCCAAACAAGGCTTCTGCAGCAGCTGGCCTATTTAGTGAAGGAAGATGAATTCCAGAGTACTGGGCTGCTGGGAAACTCTGGGGGGTTGCTACACAGAACCAGGAAATGCTTCTACAGGATGTAGCAGGACCCTGGTTCATTCCTGTGAGTTTCTGTCCCGCGGCGGAGGTGTAGGAATAAAGGTCAGATCCCCTTTGCTCTAGGGCTTTGGGTAATGAGTTCTCAACCGTCTACGTGATCTTTGCTATTCATGCCCTCTCTTCACCTGGACAGGGTTGAATGCCTTTCCCTGGAGGAATCACACTGAATTTATTGGCAATTGTCAGACTGTGGGACCCAGGATATGTGTGAGTTTCTCATTTAGTTTGACCTATTCGGTAAGGTCACATACCCCAAGTGCCCGGATGGACGTGCTGAAGCCGGAAGATCCTCAAGGTGCCTTTTAAAAGCTGAGCATAGGAAGGCACTGGTTCCTGTCCTGACTCCTCCTCTCAACTGGCCTGTGATCGTAGAAACAGATAATGTTCCCAAGGAAGCAGGCTGAACCAGAGCATCTGGGTAGAAGGATAAGGGTCGCTCTCGGGATAAACACCTGCAGGGGAAAAGATAACAGTGCTGGCCAGAGAAGGAAGTGGAAATTAAAACAGCTTTGGGGACACTTCAGAAGATCTCCATGGAATCTCTCCACGAGGTTGTTGTTTGCACCAGGGAGCCAGATATATTATGAGGCACCTTGGAACAGTCACTGGATATGGGGTTATCACCCAGGGATGATATACAACCTTAGGCATCTTAGGCTTTCTTCAAACAAAGCCATTCCAGGAGAAGGAATAATCTTTGTACTGTGACCACCAGCATTGCCTTGCAGTTGCTGAAGGTTGGGGGTCTCAATAATAAAGTGGGAGCAATGGTGCACATGGAGGAAGGCTTTTGGAGATAGATTGCAGTTGGAATCCAAGTATCATAAGCTATAAAATATTAGAAAAGTCACACATGTTCTCTAAAGCTATGAAGTCATTGAAAGAAATGGAACTCTTGGCCTGCCATGCATCGTTGTTGGGAGAAGCAAATAGGTTATCATTGAGGGAATGCCCCCTGTAAAGCCTCATAGAACTCTGTACTCTTAGTTCTCGCCTCTGAATCCAAACTACCCAATCCAAACAATGGTTTGAAGACTAGTTTGCCTTGTATGTAAACTGGCAGAGTTCTTGCAAACTCAAAACTAGAAAAATGAAGTCACCTCAGAACCTGACCCATGGCAACGAAACCCCCCGTGTATGTTCAAGCTGCCCCTGCCTGGTCTGCTTGTCTCTCAACTGTCACAGGCCCCTCAGTTCTAAGGACACACATTACCTCATGTCCCCTATGTCAAGGAGCACCGGTCAGCATGGAGCACCGGTCAGCATGGCTCGGGCTTTTCAAGGATGTGCTTTCTCAGCCGCCTCATGGGGCTATCAGCCTGAGAGTCACTGTAGGTAGTTCTCAACTGCTACTGCTCTGAAACTCAGGGCTCATCCTGGGCCCCTGGCTCCAGGGAGGATTAGCGCCTCAGTTCCCTCCACCATTCTCTCCTCGTGTGGGAAGAATGCAACATGACAGCAAGAGTTAGAAAAACTCCACAAAGGGCAGGAATTTTGTCACGAGGCCTTGGGTTTAACTTGTACTCTAGAACTACTGAGGCCCAGGAGTAGACAGCCGAGTCCTGCTTGTGGCCGGCTAGAACCTCTTACACATCATGTGATGCAATCTTTGCCTCCGCACGAGTTCCGCTGGGTCCAGAGTCCCTTGACCTTCCTGTCTCTTCAGCATGGCCCCCAGAGCCGAGGTTCTCAATATGTTTACACTAGTCCAACAGCACCTGCAGCACCTGGGGCAGTATGTCGTAAATGCACATTCTCAGACCCTCCTCACACCACTTCATGTGATTCTGATAGGGGTCTAAGTTCAGACTGGACACTGGCTCTAGTTGCGCAAATCATGTTACAAGCACCGGATGGATGCAATTTGCTTGCTTTGGGGGAGGGAGAGGAAAGGCATTTGAGGCAGGGTCTCACGTAGCTCCAGATGGCTTGGAGCTTGCTATACAACCAAGGTTGTCCCGGAACTCCTGATCCCCCGGCCTCTATCTCTGAGGTGCGAGAACTACAGTTAGTTATGTACCCACCATGCCAGGCTATGATTTGCTTCTTCATCTTCACATTTCCTGGTAACTTCTTACATACTACACAGAAGGAATCATGGAAGATGGAAACACACTGGTGGAGAGGGTTTCCAACACCACAGTTGCTAATTAGAAGCCAAAGCCTTTCCCACTTTACTGATGTAGCTTGACTTTCACCTAATGCTTATTTCTCCAGTGGCTTGTTGCTACTGGAAAAAGCTTTGGCATTCCAACCAGAACATTTGGAATATAATGCAAACAACCATTTTGAGCAGAGATTTAAAACAATTTCATCACAGCCACTCGCGCGGCATGTTTTATAGATTTGATTTTAACTCAACGTGTAAAGACCCGGGGAAAGCAAACAGATCACCAGAATACAAAGAGAATCAAGGGCAGGGCTAAGCAGGACGCATTCTCCAAATGACAACTCAGTTAGGGATCTAAATGGATCCAGGGAGCTAAATTAGTGAAGCTACTTTACAGGAAGAGAAGCCTGTAAAGGGCCAGCACACTTGAGCACAATTAAGCTTGGAACCCTCCCTGGGGAAGAAGGTCACTGGGGCACAGTAGGGCTGGCTAAAAGCCTGGGGAGGAAGCACAAGAGACATGAGGGAATTATGTGAGAAACTCAGGAGAGCACATCAGGGCTTGGAACTCAGACCTAAGTGTTGGAAAGTTAGAGGGATGGCTGCCTAGCATGTGGGCTCAGGTCTGCTCTGAATAAAGACAGAAAAGGCTTGCCCAGGGAGTGGCTGGAGCCTACAGTTTCTCTGTACCTGCCAATCCTAGTGTGATGACAATAAGAAAATGCTCAATTGTAATGGAATTAGAATTCTCTACCAGAAATGTCACACTGAGAGCTAAGTGTAATTCAGTTCCTAAATCTGTCCCCTTAAGCCAGGGGAAAGGCTTGTCTCCTGTGGTAGAGCACTAGGGCTCACAACTAAATTTCCACACACAAATTTTCTGACCTTTGCTTCATCTTTTGTACAAACTGTAGCACTAATGTGGGTAAGACATACACAGATTGAGATTTGATTTCTTTTTTCTCCTTAATTTGGACCCAAGCTTTAAATTTCTTGTCTTATTGAAAAACATGTTTAGTTATCAGAGATCAAACAAACCTTTTCATGTGGTCAGCAAGCACTCTCACTGAGCTGGCCCATGTTACTTAGCTCTCTCTTTCCTTCCGGTTTGTTTGTAGTTCTAGATGCTCTTGAATGCTTACTGATCTAGTCTCATCTTCTAGAGTGTCAGGATTACCGGATTGGCTCACCTCGACTGGTTTGCTTTCTCTTCATACAGGTGAGCATTTAGGCGCAGAGCCAGACCTTTATGGCTGAAGGCTCTTCTACCAGAGCCTCTCCCACTTCCTCCATTGTTCGTACATCCGAACTAAAGGCTCATTTCTTACTTTTTCTTAGTTGGCATGAAACTGAAGAACGACTGAGTTAGAATGAGGCTTTCCCAAAGAAATCCCCCACTTGTACTGTACTAGGATTTAAAGTTATTCGCTGTCTCCTCTTGGGACTTATTTGGGGACCAAGGAATTGGTCATTGGCTTTGAATAGAATCATGTGTGCTTAGAGGTTTTGTTTTCCTATCATGACAAATTATGACCAGGGTGTGAGAGCACTTTAGGGAAAAGCAGAGGAATGTTCTAACTATTTCGAGGGACAGGCGCGGGAGTTCCTGTTACTTCAGCTTAGGCAGAGGTGTCCTGTTGGTTCAGCAAAATCTGGCTTTGTGAAACTTGGACTCTTAGTGCCAGCTGGCCATGGGCACATTCTCCAGTGGGTAATTGAGATTTTCTCCCGGCCACATGGCATTCAGAAGGAGAAAATACTTGTCTAACTGGTGTACAAGGGGATATTTAAGGTATGTGTTGTATGTGCTGCTTCACACAGGAAGGAGGAAGGCTTGTTCGAGGAGAATGTTATGTTTGGGGAGATACACTTAAATGGGAGGATAAGCTGGCTATATGCATTGTCAAAAACATCAAAGATTTTTATGGTATTATGTAAAAAGTTAACCTGAAGGGAATCATGAACAAAGAAACTGTCCACAAAACAAAAAGAACTGGGAATGAACATTGATCTTGAAAGATACGAATGCAGCAGTGTTTTGAGGGAAATGCCCTTTGTCTGCACTTTTAAAATGCCATACAAAAATTAGATGGGTTGGTAGAAAATAGAAGAACACAGAAACAAATGATAAAGCCAATGCAACAAAATATAAATTTAAAGTATATTTTCTTTGCTTATCCGTTGCATAGGTCTGTCAATTTTTTAAAATGCTTAAAAATGGAGAATTGCCTCCGTGATATTGTTTTCATCAGAAAGATACTGAAATTAGTATCATTCTTAAAGATCCAATGTGTAAGAATCAGATCTATGCTGAATTCCTCAATTCTGATTTCCAGAGTGGGGAAGATTTTGGGAGATGACAGATGTTGTATTATCATCGAATTATTGTCTTTTTATTTCTGTACCAAAGGTGGCATATTTGTTAGAGAAGATGAACACATCACATCTTTGGGTGTATGATATGTGGCCTTTGGGTATTTGATATGTTAAAGTCCTCCCTCCTAAACTGTTTAGAAAACATAAGAAGAAAGTTCAGATCCACATAAACTAGACATGAATACATATTTGTGGGATCTCTCTCTCTCTCTCTCTCTCTCTCTCTCTCTCTCTCTCTCTCTCTCTCTCTCTCTGGTGCTGGAGATCGACTCCAGTGCTCTTATTTATGTCATGTAAGCACTCTGCTTCTGAGCCACACCCTCACACCACAATAGACCTCTGTCATTGTGCTGCATAGCTCTGTTAACTCTCTAAGATACCACTGTAAAATAGCTTAAGAAAGCTGGCTATCCCACAGCATGTCCCATTGATCCACTTAATCAAAACAAGAATTTGCTTCCACACTAGAAGCTTGAGCAATATACAATTACTCACAGCATGGAAGATAACTTCTGTGGAGATTAAAGACCCTACCACATCAATAAAATTTTAGGTGCCCATGGGTAGGGTATAAAACAATAACAACTCAGGTAAAAGACAGGGAGTAAAAGATCTGGTAGGGTTTTCCGTTTGGAGGTCTGTCCTGATGCAAATTCCCTATACTTTGTGTAGAGGCCAAAATAAAAAAAGTATCTATTCACTACTATGCTGTTTGGAACACATGACTATTATAACCCATAGTGGCAGGGAAATGGCTAGATGGAATTTATAGCAAGCCTATGGAGATAATCACAATGCAGACCTCAGGGACTTAAGAAAGAGGATAATTATAGGCCTTTAGCAACGAACGTGTATGCTTTGGGTCCTGGTATAAATGAGACCAATGGATGATAGGAAAACAAGTAAGCTTGTGGCTACAACTGTTCATCATGACTTGGGGCTCGTCATTCCCACCACATTCTACCTTAGATGGGCCTAGTAATAAACTTTTATAAAGAAGTGATCCAACACCAGAAAGACAAAGAGACACACACACCGGTTTTAGTGGGAGGGCCAGAACAGGCCATCCAGTCTGAGTTTACCAGCGTCTCTTCCTAAGCACACACTTGAGGTGCATGAGTTACTTCTAGCCAGCAGACAAAGCGGGGAAATAACCTGAGCTTGGTCCATGGGTGGAACCTCATGATATGCTGCTGTAAGCTGAAACTGAGTGGCAGTCATGTGACTTTGAACGATAATGATGAGGGATTCTCACTGGCCAGCCACGGAACACCATCTTTGGGTCTATGTAAGAGATTAGCTACTCTGTCAATCCACATTTTCCTCTCTCTTTCACAGGTAGTGATTCAAAAAGTATCTCTTAACTTGCATCCTCATAACTAACAGTACCTCAGAATACTTCTTAATGCAATGTACCTGTTTCTCTTTCACTTTTCAATTTGCAGGATCTTTCTGCCATTGGGGCTGTGTGTTCCGTATCTTCGTATGTGTTAAGGTTGTTTAAAATATTTTTGGTAAGCTGGAGGATGGAGAGGCAGGCTACAAAATATTGTCTTCCTGTCATGATTTGACTCTTTGCACGCATCAACTCAGAGCAGTTGTGCTTACTTACAGACAACCTGCACAAGATCAAGCTAGACAAAATTCCAGCATAGAGGGGTTGCATAGTATAGTTTACAAAGTTCCAGTATAGATAGGGTGGATGAGCTCTAAACCCCACTCCTTACCTGCAAGCTGTTGTCAGTGGATATTTGCTAGGGAGGGAGAGTTATTCTTTATCTAGGTTATATCCACTGATAGATTCCCCGTGATCTAGTTAATACCAGAAACACATACACACACACACGGAAAGTACTAACTAGACTTGGTGGACTATTTAAAAAAATCCATAGAGTATAGAGGGGGATATTTGGGCAGGGTGATATTAAGGGAGTTAAAGGAAGAAATGGTGGTAACTATGATTATAGTTCACTGTATACATGTATGAAAAATTTTAAGAATAAAGAAAAAATAAGTGTCCTTTGCAAACTAAATAATTCACTTCTAACTACATCGCCTCATTTTCATCAAAAGGCAATGACTTTTGCTCTTAGACATTAACCTCAAAGGACTCGTGTATATTAAGAGATAAAAGCAAATTACAAAATAATGGGTAGAGAACATTTACCACCCCCACTCCCTTTTTATTACAGGGCTCACTAAGTTTCTTTGCAAAGTTCATTTTTAAAATTCCTAGGATGGGGCCAAGGATTTTATATTTTTTCAAATAAAAGACATAGAGGAGGTACTTTATCCACTGTGTGTGTTTAAACGTGTTCTACATCATAGAGAAACGTATAAAGATACACATCCGATTAGCATTGCTTACACGTGATGGAAGGAACCAGAGGCCAAGAGAAGGCAATGACACTATTTACATAGTTCTGTTATTTTTGTGAGAATAGGTGTGAATTACTTATGACTTTCATTTAATCTGTTGATTTTTAAAGCCCTGTCAAAAGCCTTCAAAAATCAGGAGTAACACAAAGCTGTTAGAGGAGCAGTAGGGAAGGTTGTCCTGATTCTTGGCCAAGCCTTTCTTCTCAGCCCCAAGTATAACATCAGGCATTTCTCCTAACTACAGGCAGCTAATTCTAGCTAGTGGTAGACAAGGTTTCCACCTATAGGACCATGAAATAGTTAACAGAGTTTCTATGTTGTTTAAATTTTGGTTCACACCAAAAATAGTTTATACAGGTTGTGTAACAGCTGCTGTTGAAATTATGTCTAATGGAAGGTTTTGATTCACACCAAAAACACTTACATGTGTTTTGAGTGGCTAAAACTTCTGGTTTCCTAGGAACTAACTATACAAGTCTCCCCTGGGGACTCTGAAATCATCCTTCTTACTTTTTTGCCTGGTTCACTGCCTTGGAAACATTCAAAACAGATTGGCTGATCTGCTTCTAGGCATTGGGATTATGAGACTTGCTTGTCTTTTTATTTAGAAAAAATGTTTTTCTGATTATGCAAGTAATTACATGCTTACTGTAAGAAATTTGAAAAGGAAAGAGAAGTATAAAAAGAAATAAAATAAGAATCAGTCATAACCCTAATTTTCAGAAGCAACCAGTGTTAACCTCTTGGCACATTACCTTCCACTATCATTTCCAGGCGCGTTTTTTATAGAGTTGAGCTCATTTTTGGATATAGAGCTTTGTATACTGTTTTTATTATGCAATGTCATACAAATAAGCAATGTCTAATAAGTTATGCATTTCTAATGCCTCATCTTGTTTAGATGAACTCTGGTTTGCTTTACAATACCCTTTTTATTCATGTTAACTTGTTTCTATTATGAAAATACCACCACAGTTTATACATCTGGGAATAAAACTACATCTGAGGGTATGAACTGATGGTTTGTTTGTTATGTGTAATTTCTTCTCTTCCAGAAGACTAGAGTTCGCTCCCTAGCACCCACCTCAGGCAGCTCAGAGCTGTCTCTGACTCGAATTCTAGGAAATTGCATGCCTTCTTCTGGCCTCTGCAGACACCTGCACACATGTGGCATGCATACACAGACATGCATAGTCATAGAATAAGCCATAAAGCCTTTTCATTGAAGCTGCTGCCCATATCTAATGCTGGCCACCATGTTAACTCATGGTTGCACTGTAATTACAGATTTACAGTTTTTCACCTTGTAGTTAGCGTACTACATTCCCGGATATCTTTTTTTTTTCCAGAGCTGAGGATCGAACCCAGGTTGCTAGGCAAGCGCTCTACCACTGAGCTAAACCCCCAACCCCATTCCCGGATATCTTAAACCACTCCCACTACCAACTAAGGAGACTGACTTCCAGAAAATAGAGGAGAAGGAAACAAATGAAGTCATAGTCCCAGTGACAGAAAAAGATGAATATGCTATCCTAAAGTCCAAATAGAATGAGCTTCCAGAACAGCAACAACAATGGTATCTTTATATAAAGCGAAAATGTTCATGTAGCTAACTATTCTTGCATTGTGCTTTGTTCTTACTTGAGGTGTTCAATCAAAAATGTGTACATATTGTTTATTCTGGCTGAATGCTGCCAGAAATACTTCATCTAGGTGAGCTGCATGCTGCTATATGCACTAATGCCACATGAGACATTTTATTAAGTCTTTTTTTTTCATTTAAAGTATGTGCTTCTTTCCAACTCCACAGTGATGATGGGTGGAAAGATTTTATATATATATATATATATATATATATATATATATATATATATTCCAATTCTGCTTTGACACTCCTCCAGAACTTTGTAAATAACAGGACTGTAGTTTTATTTATTTAAAAATTAAAATATGATTACATCACCTCCCCCTTCCCTTTACTCCTCTCATCCCTTCCACATTCCCTCTCTTCAATACCTCCCGGATTCCTGCTCTCACTCACTCCCTCACAAATTGAAGGCTGGAGTTGTGTAAGAACAACACTCACCCCCGAAGGTGTGAAGACCAGCATGAGAGAAGATGTAACAAACTGTTGCTAGTTTTAAAAGTGAGGATTGTTTCTATACTGCTGTTCTGCAAGCCCTGAGTGAGTATGAGCAAAATTTTCCATAAGATGGAGAAAGAAACGGTGTGAGCCAGAGTGAGGGGTCAAGAGTGGAATCCAGTGAGGAAGAGGGAGAGAGACTGTGCAAACTATATGTAAAATTGGAGAGGACAAATCCAAACACTCCCCATGATCGTCGTAGAAAAGATAACATTTCACTTGGTTTTGAGTTAGGATTTTTTCACCTGTAACCCATTTTCTAAAACAGTTAGGTAACTGCATAGCCAGTTTTTAAAGGATACACTCAAATATGTGGTTTCGTGACCATAATGATTTAGCTGCGGTAAGCAGAAATCCTACTGACTCCTGAATAATTGAAGAACTCATATTGCACTGACTCAGAAACTGTGCTGCAGTCAATCGTCACCACCTTCCAGCCCTTGCAGAGCACAAAGGTAGGCGAACGTGACAAACTTTCCTGTTTCACAGAAGCTAACCAGCCTTTCTACAGATAAAAGCACCACATAGAAAAACAGTTTTTCTAACAGCACACACCCCCCCACCCCCAGCTCTGCTGACTTCCTCAGCAGAACCAGTTATTCTAGCCAGTTTTTCCAAGTCGCTGTCCCAGCCTCTGGCATGTGATACCGTGATATTACTGGTCTTTCTCCACTCTAAAATGACAACTATTTTGAAGTCAAGCCTCTGCCCCAGCCAGTTTTGCTTATTTGTTTGTTTTAATACCTATGTCAGTCCCAGAAAGTTGTAAGAAACATCGTAAGTTCGTGGGAATTGAACAAAGGAATGAATATACAAAACTAATGAAACTGGAGCGTGGACATAGATGGCTACAATCTGGCGTATAGGTTTTTAAAAGCTGTTATGGGCTTGAAACAGTTCCTTAACCTCTGTGAGTCTCAGCTGCAAACTGAGGATGCCAATGCCAAACTTTCCTGCTTCCCAGTGTGATTGCAACACTCAAAATCAACTGGAAGTAATGCATGGGAAAGTATTCTCAAAACCAAAGGGAGCGAAGGCCATCTGTGTTGTGTTGAGAGAGACAGCTAGTGTTGATGGTTGCTTTTCCTGGGTCGCCGTGAGATTAAAACAATGTGATGTATGTCAAACACTTGGCAAGGCACCTGGGACGAAGCCTGAATAATCCTCTGGAATGGGAAGGGGTCCTAGCGGGTGATATTGTCTGTGAACTGGGATTATGGGCTAGATGGCCTTTAAAACCACCATCCAACCTCTGATGTCATGGCAGTCAGTGTCTTCATAATTCATGTACATGTTCATAATCCCCACATAGCCCCTTTGGAGACAGCTGTTGCCTCCACTGGGTCTGAATATGATCTTTAGTTCTGTGTATATGTTTGAATTGCATATGAGGATATGTATGTGTGCATGTGTCTGCATAGAAGTAGATATGATTTTGCGAATGCTGAGTACATTATTGTACTGAGTATGATGATAGTTTCAACTAAAGTATTCCTATCTCTATGTTCGTCTATGGAAATATGTGTGTGGTTTGTTATGTTTATAGGTACATGCATGCTCGTATGTATAAACATGCACTGTGTACATACATAAATATATAAAAATAGTAATATTCATATTTTGTGTTTGTACATGTATCTTGGTGACAATTTGTTACCCTGGCTTATCTGAAGGCAAGGATGAATAGAAGCTGTTAGCCCGACTGGGTTCAGGGTTAGAGAAGGCCACAGGTCAAAGCCCGGTTACCATGACTCTCTGGGTCTATACTGTAACATCCAAATGAAGGTATGCAGAGCTAAGAGATGATAGATATTCATGGCACACATAGACAGGGTAGCTGAGGCAATATAGGTATGAGGGAGAGGACAAAAAAATGAGCATTGGAATGTCAAGAGCTATGATACAAGAAGGAGAAGTTACAGGCCGGTGAGTATCCTGCGCACAGGAAAAAAAAAATTCTTTGCCCGGGGGGCCTTCCACTGAAGAATGTGGAAAAAGGGAACAAGCAGCAATGTGAAGGGGAGCAAACGGTCAAGAGACCCATGTGCAGCATTTGCTAACTCCTACAGACCCTTATCAAGGATCCCTCAGAGTCACAAGTCAGTGCTAAAGAATATCGACTTGACATTAAAGACACAAGAAACCCCGCATGGTTTTGCCCCAAAATTTGAAATCAGAAGAAAACGTCAGGAGCCAGAGATTCAAAGAGACAGGTTCTCCCTTCCCTTGAGTTTGTCCATGGATGACTTCACTGTGTTCTTGTTATCTAGAAGCTGAAGCCTTTCTTGAACTGCCAACCCAAGATTTTTGTCTTCTTCACTTTAGATTTTTCCATGACACTCAAGAGGAAGAGAACTCAGAGGATGATCCAGCAATCTAAGAAATCCTACTTTTCTTTGGAAGAGGAAAAAGCTGGTGGCAAGGTGCTCATTGAAGAAAAGGCTCATTTCTTCATCTCTTTTCATACACCCCTTTCCCAAACAAAGCTGATATTTGGCTTCTTCCTAACTTGAGACTAACAGTGGAGACATAGGCAGGTCCCTTTCTAGCAGAGGCAAATGGTTTTGATTCCAATGGCTCACAATCTATGTATGCTAGATTACTCCTAAAAGAAGACAACAGCACACGATGTCCTACAGGTTAATTTTCAATATGACTGGGCTTTTCCCATCATTGAGCAGAAAAAGCTATTCTCTTTCTTTCCTTTCCTTCCTTTTTCTTATTTGAACTTTTTTGGAGACAGATTTCTCTGTGTAGGCCTGCCTTTCTTTGAACTCACTCTGTAGACCAGGTTGTCCTCGAACTCACAGACCTGCCTCTCTTTCTCTCAGGTGCTGGGATGAAAGGTGTGAGTGACCACACCCAGCAGGACAGGCTGTTTTTGATACAGGGTAGTCCTGGGATTGGTTGGACAAATAGGATGCAATAAGGAATAAGCTGAGACTAGAGCTGAAAAGACTCTGATAGCTTTTGGATTTGACCCCTGTGCAAGTTCCCTGATGAAAGAATAGCTACATGGGAGAGAACTAAGACCTGTAACCCAACAAGCAAGACCAAGAGGCAAGACATGATGGCAGTATTTTGGCTCCTCTAATCTCAGATGACATATGTGAGGCATTTTTTTAATTGTCTTAGCTTATTGTTTGGGATAACAAGCAAGCTGGTGACAGTGACAACATTCTCTGAAAAAGAATGCATATGGTCTGAGTTTCTGAACTCCGAGACAAGCAAATAGATGTTATTTTGTCACTCTCTGCAGAACTCTGACAACAACTAAAGAGAGAGTGACCTTTGTGCTAAGTCCCTGCTTTTTTTTTTCCAGAGCTGAGGACCGAACCCAGGGGCCTTGTGCTGGCTAGGCAAGCATTCTACCACTGAGCTAAATTCCCAACCCCCTGCTGTTATTGTTTTAACCTTTTAAAAAAATGTTGTTTAAAATTGGACGTGCATGAGGGTTTTGCTCATGAGTATATTTGTGCAATAGGTACATACCTGCGGCCCTCAGGGGTCGGGAGAGGTCATTAGATTGTCTGGAACTGGATTTATGGATGATGGTGAGTCACCACACAGGTGTTAGGAACTGAACTCTTGTCTTCCAGAAAGAAACAAGGGCTCTTTCTTAACTGCTGAGTCATCTCTCCAGCCCACTCTATGCTTTTCCCAAGCAATCAAAAACAAGTACTTAAAAAAAATCAAAGATCTCAAAATATTCTTTGAAATGCTCAGTTCAGTGAATTACGTTTACTCCACATTAGGACTACTAAGGACAACAGTATGTTACTCTGTTACATACATGAAAGGTTCCAACTCAGGTAACCCTTCAACAACTGTCTTTAAATGAATAATGTTATTTTCATTTCATGGTGGAGAACATTGTGACGAAATCCATTAGTTCAGCTATGAGTTACATGCGCGAAGTAGGCCACTCAGGCCATGTATTGAAGAACATATCTTGTCTCTGGCTTCTCCCTGTCACTCTCTATGTCTTCTACCTATCTTAAGGTAAGCAGCTTCTGTCTTCCTTCCCTTTCTGTGATAATGCTCCTGCTGCCACACGACTTAAAAGCAGTGCACTTAAATCTCTGAAACAAGGAGCCTGATCAGATCTGTGCTCTATTACTGTATTACCTTGGTTATTTGGTCACAGAGACCAAAAATATCTAACACACACATATGGGTGCACACACACATATTCACACACACACACACATATTCACACACACACACACACACACACACACACACACACACACACACACACACACACACCACCCTATGCATTATCTCATATAGTAGAAGTGGCTAATCCTGGCTCTCTTGGTATAAATACTGTGATATAGTGAAGATGTGGGCAAAGGAGAGGGAAGGAAAGGGCCTTCTCACCTCTCATCTTCTGACTTCCAGTCTCATCACGCCAGGTGTCCAAAGGAAAATTCCCCTTTCTACCATCTGAATACAAACCAAATCCATAGTTACACTGGTGCAGGGAACAATTGATATCCATTTTCTTAAATAAGTCGGACAGAATTCAAGAGCTATGTACACTAGGAGGTAAGTCGAAGCATAGCCATTGCGGTAGTGCTTTACAACTGTCAAACACTAGGAACAGCCAGGATGTCCTTCACAGTTAAGGCAGACAAATTGTGCTATAGTATAGACTAGAACACTGCACAACAATAAAAATAAACCAACCACTGACTCTACAATAGCAAAGTGAAGTCCCTCAAAACTATGGTGGGAAAGAAGGTAGTCACAATGAAAAACAGACAACGAATTACAAGTATGGAAGTTTGAACCTATATAAATCAGAATTCGATTGTTTGGGGATGCTTATATGGGAGGTAAACGCAAGGAAAACAAGGAGAAGCAATGTCATGAGTGCAACGGAATTGTGGGGAGGCGAGAACTCTTACATTGTTTTTTTTTTTTTTTTCTTGTCCTGGTCAGGCATCATAGAGGTGAGAGCCTTACAAACCTTTCTGTTGTTTTTGTAGACGAGGTCTTGTGTAGCACAGGCTGGCCTTAGAGTCACAGTCTTCTTGCCTCTTGCTCCTGAATGCTGAGATTACAGACTTGTAATTCTACATCTGAACATCGTCCCCCAAACTCATATGTCAAACATCTTTTGGGTTAAATATTAAATGTTATCGTTACTTAAACAATTATTACACCTATTATATTTCTGCTTTATTACAAGTCCTAAAAGTCATTTTTAAATATCACAGTGTCAGTATTTTAATTAATCATGCTGATACCCCAGCATGAGCTATCACTATGCAAAATTTCCAGAGAACAATTGTGATCTTAAATTGCACTCAGAAGATTTAAATAGCAAAAATCGTAATATATACTATGTATATTTGTACCATACTGTCTGCGCTCTTTTTTGAACCTATTTCTAAATATAATCATTTCAGTTGTGGCACATTTTAATTGGAGACCAGTGTTTATAATTACAGAGTTTCATGGATTCATCTACATCACATAAATGAGAGTTTTTCTGCAGACAAATATCATACATTTAGACAGTGTAGTTGCTAGAAGTCCAAGCTCAGTTCATGCTGCTTGAAACGTTCAGTAGGTGCTGTCTTTAGTACCATTTGTGGTCGTGCCACTGAATTGAAAACTGGCAGGTACTCTCGGTGAAAATAGCAGGGGCTTCTGGAAATTCTTTCTCCCATAAAAGCAATGAGAATGCTATCAAAAGAAGTCAAAGTTGCATTTTATTTAATTTTCGAATTTAACTAAATTTAATCCAAAGACCCTATAGTCACAAAAATGCTGAATTTTGTTAAGAACAATGAGTGTAGATGTACTTTAAACTTGACATTTTCCTTTTCCTCAACCCCATGGTAGGCTTAAAAACAGACCATCTCAATATGTCCATGAAATTCAGCACCCCAACAGCCCTAACAACCTCCCAGTGGGATGGGGGACCGAATTTTCACTTTCTGCAAAGTTCCAAATTCAGCTAACTGCTATGATTATCATGTCTGGAAGTTCCCTGGAAAATTACCTCCCCAAGGCCTATCTTTATTTGACTTGACTCTGAGTTTATTCAGTGTGAAAAGACTTTTCCCTAGAAGCTTTGTCAAAAACAATCAGTGGCAATTTTTTAATGCAGCAGCAGCCCAGGGCTGTTCAAAACACTTGGGACGAAAACAAACTGTCAAAAATCTTAAAATGAAAAGCCAGAGAATGAGATGTTCAAAGTTTTAGTTCGTTTGTTTTGGTTTGGTTTGGGGGTTTCGTTTGTTGTTTGGTTCTGTTGCTTTTTCTTTGAAGTATCAACATAGTCAGTCCTTCGAAAATCATTTGTAGGTGTAGGGCAGTGTGCCTGCTCAGGACTGCATTTTTGATGTAGAAGAAATTCAAAGTAATAGAACTGATGTTAGAAAGGATTTACTGATAGACTTGCTTAGGAGACTTTAAGCCAGACAAGCAAAACTTAAGGACCACTGCCCCGGAAGATAAGTAGCTTGCTAACCAGGCCTGTTAGAGATAAGGGAGACTTTAGGATGTGAGGAGTAAATGATTGTTCAACCAAACTGATAACCTTTAGCCCCCCCATTCCTATGAGATAGGAGACAACCCTGACTTACAACCAGCCATGAATTAGGTCCATCCCCATATCAAAGAACAGATCTCTTCTTGAGAAAATGGTAATTCAGCTAGGTGGGCAAGATAAGATTGGGTAGCAACAGCTTGTAAAGAACAACGCTGGTGTACTTAAAATGATTCTGGCACTAGTCAGTATCTTTGCTGCGTAAGTTTCCAATCTGCCTTAGTGGCCAGACTTGCTGGCGCCTGTCCTGGTTTAAGTTGTTCAAACTGTAACCTGTGGGCAGGACCTGAAAGAAAATTAAAGATGATGTGTTTGTGGAATACATATGTCTAAGATGTATAAAAGTTAGCAAAATATATTCTAGGTTGGCTCATCTTTGAGCATTACCCAAAGCTGGACATACAGTATCATTAAGGAGTGTTTCCTTAATCTCTAAGTGGGCGGAGTGATTTCACCCTGGGAAGGCATATTATTTATACAATACATCTACCCAGGAAAACCAGACCAGAGAGGGGTCTCACTTTTCAACCCCAGCTGACCTTGAGGCTCTGTATAAGTAGGGAGTGATGTCTAAACAGAGTTAGCAGTTGTCTTTCTGAGTGGCAACACAGATCCCAACCTCCACACACTCCCTTTGGCAAAGGCTAGAAGAGTTGTTGATTTGGGACATTTAAGAAAATACTTCTTCAAAAATTACCTGACCAATAAGTTGAAAGAGCAAATATTTCATTGGCCCCAAATCGCAGAGAGCCTTAAAGACTTAGGTCACAAAAGTCAATAAATAAACAATAGAGAGCAAAAAATGCAGCAAGCCTTTCAGAGGTTGTCACAATACATTACTTCCAAAGTTGTCAATTACACTGTTTGAAACATTTCTTTTTCAACAAAAACTATGATACATAAAAATAGCCCACATAGAAACTATGACCAATAATAATATATGGGCTAAAAAGCAAAAATTTAGTGAAGCTCTCCTCAAAGAAGCTCAGGCCATTGAAGTTAGATAAGAACTCTAAATATGCCATTTGAAATACATTAAGGGACCTAAGACGGGACATCTGAAAGTGCTACTGAAAAGGAAGCAGGAGTTGATTTTGTTGCTAAATTACTATGAATGTAGACATGTAGGTGAGGTACGTCACATACAGAAAAATGAAGTATATGATAGAATTAATGGTAGCTCTGGACATGATTTTATGCTATGAGTGTGGTAGCACAATTAGCTTAAGTCCTGTCAATATTTGTGTGGTCTGTTTGTGAAGCAAGTAGACAGCAGCTAAGGCATTCTGAAACAGCTCTTAATTCCTTTCTGCAAACAATGTCAAGGATATTTTCAGTCACCAGAAACTTGGGCACAGTGTGCTTTAGAATTCATTGTTTTGTGTTTGGAAAAAAAATCAAAGTTCCCCTGAGTAAAGGAGAGCTTGTGGGTGCAGGATTTGTTTGGGTTGAGCCCCTGTTAAAGACTTGAAGTTGGGGCTGGGGATTTAGCTCAGTGGTAGAGCGCTTACCTAGGAAGCGTAAGGCCCTGGGTTCGGTCCCCAGCTCCGAAAAAAAGAACTAAAAAAAAAAAAAAAAAAAAGACTTGAAGTTAAATTGGCTATTCAGAAGAGGTGATGAATGGCGTTATCCTTCAGTAAGTATTTGTGCCAGACTATGTCATTTTGTTCCAAATGTGCTGTAGACTTCCATAGAGCAAAAGCTAAGGATTACTAGAAGGCTGAGATTGAGATCGAGCAAAAGATGGCACAGAAATAAAGATCTTGCACTATCTGGAACAACTTATTCTGAATGAGGAATGCATCATAACACGCTTCATATCAAAGAAATTCATGATGGGCCTGATTGTTATTCTTCTTCAAAGCAATGTGTTCTAAAGATAGATTTCTCCAGTGTATGGTTCCCTCTAGATACAAAACATCACGAAGATTGATCTCTCAGGATATATATATATATATATATATATATATATATATATATATATATCATGATATATATATATATGCATATATATATATACATACAGTAATACATACAATTCCAAAAACACCCCCCACTCCATAGAAATTGTTCTAACATTCAAGGATAATATCTGTCAATCTGTATTCAAAACCAGTACACACACACACACACACACACACACACACACACACACACATACATTGGTACCACCTGGGAAACTTGAAGTGAGTATGTATGTGCATTCGAGTTACCATTTATCTCATAGATCCCAACAAGTTGCAGATATTGATGCCAGTGATTTCTGGAGTCATCTTGTCGATAGTCCATGGCATCGCAAACGGCTGGAAGAGTAATTTATTGTGAAGGGATGCAGTACGGTCAAGAGCTAAAATGTAGTGCATCTTTCGGGATGCTAGTTCAGAAGTGTTACATGGAGGAAGTCTGCGTACAATAAGAATCTGAAATAAATAGAAAATTTTGAAGCCTTCTACACCATGGGGTCCCAGTGTTGGGTTTGATTTGGTGAACTGTAACGTAAATGATGATCATGTCAGTAAAATGAATTCAGAGTTTCAGATGTGATATATTAATCAAAAAAAGCTAGAACTGTACTAGATCAACATTGCATGAGGTGAAAACTAAAAGAGCTTGCAACACATAGAGAAAACATGGATCTAGATGAATGAAAATATACCAAGGTTTCCTTGAGGATCATAAAGATGAGGCAATTAGAAAAACAATGTCAATAGTTATAGAGATTCAGCTATCCCTGTGGAAAGTGACACAGAACATGGAAACATGCCTTGAGTTAGGCCAGGTTGAAATGCTAAAGAACCCTCAGATTTCCCAAGATGCCACTGGTGAAGAGGGTGCATCCATGATGACATAATGAGGTCATGCTGTACACAGTGTAACTGTGGACGTAGGAAATTGGAAAAAATAGTCATTAGCATGTATTCCATATGTTCCTCCATATTTTAAAAATAGAAATTTTAGTTTGAAAACTGAATAAATATGATTATTTTGATATCTTGGATATTAGTATTTGTTTTTCAAATCACTTAAAACATTTGGCAAGTCTGAAATTATAAATAACAAAAGGTTAGAAAATGAATTAATGATGTTTAGACCATTTTATATATTCAGTTTTTTAATTCTTATTCTCAATATATAAAGTAGTGTAGGATTTTGAAATAATGGTGCTGGTAAATGCTTAGAAGTTGTGAATCTTAGGACATTAACTGAATTCAAGCATAAAACAAAGCTTCTACACTTGTTTTACATTGATTGTTTTATGAGCACATGAGAGGTAGGCATAAAGAATGATTTTTAATATAAACTTGTTATGCATATTGATCCACTTTGAATCAATTTTATGTCCTTGGGGCAGGGAATTTATGTTTCAGCTTATCACTGGATATTCATGAGCTGTGCCAATTATTTTCTTCATAAAATTAATATCTTCAAGAAAAAGAAATGGAAGTTATGTTTATAGAACTAAAGAGAAGTATGAGAATGATATTTCTTTGTATACCAATATGAACTATATCAGTAAAGATGGAGAAAGAATGAAAGATGGACTAAGTGGAAATTATAAAATAACTCTAATTGAAAAACTTTAAAACTGAACAGACTTCAAAGTAGACTTGAGTAAACAAAAGACAGAAGAGGCAGTGAACTTGGATATAGAGCAATTGAGATTATCATATATGAAGATTAAAAAGGCAAAAGCCTGAAAAAAAACCTAACAGAGCCTCAGGGGAGTGGGGTATGTTAGATTTCGTCAGGCATGTAAGTATATGCACAATGCAAGTCCAAATGGGGCAAAGAAAAGGGCAAAGATGCATGAAAACTCCAAATGTGATGAAAAATCTTAATCTGCACATTAAAGAAACCCAACTCAAAGTAGAATGAATTCAGATGGAGGCACATGTCATAAACTGTTAGTAGCCAATACCAAAGGTAAGCTATTGAGAGCAGAGAGGGAATACAGATATTTCATCTCTCACTGGAAGTCATGGAGGGCAAAAGGCAGCAGAATGCCCGATCAAATCACTAAAAGGACAAAACTGAAATAAACAACCATATTATATCCAGCAAAAAGTGGCCTTGGAAAATAGAGAAGAAATGAGCACATTCATATTGAAAACAAGTGACATTATTCTTGACTAGCAAATCTGCCCTACAGGAAATGCTAAGGTGAGTTAGAAAGTTAAATGCACTCGTTCCTTTTGCAGATGACCTGGGTTTGGTTCATAGCACCCACGTGGTAGCCAACAACCATGTGTAACTTCAGTTCTGCAGGATCCAGCATCCTCTTCTGCCCTGTGTGATACTCCACACACTCGGTGCACAGGCATATAGCCAGGAAAAACACACTTACAGAAAGAAGTGTTAAAAAATTTTTAAATGTTGAGGGAATTCTTCAAACTAAAATGTAAAAAAAAAAAAAAACACTGAGCAATAATTTAAATGGATTTATTTACTTTTGGTGTTGGCTTTCTTTTTCCCATTTATTTAAAATATATCTGCATAAGCCAGTAAGTAAGAACTCCATGTGAGTAAGAATACTACAAGTTAAGGCAAACTTTGTATAGACTTGATAGTAGAATGAAAGAAAGGAAGAAATGGAGCTTTATAGATTAAAAATTAAACTGTGGATTAATAATAATACAAATGAGATTGTTACAAATTAAAAATTTAATTTTCATTCTTAGAACAAAAAAATCGATAAAAGGGGCCCACAAAATAGGAGGAAAAAATTGAAAATTGTAAAAATTCTAGTACCTTTAATATATTATTGAGCCTTTATTAATTAAAATACTATATTTTAGAATTTCTTAGTAAGTACTGTTACATCATTTCTAACCCTCCCTCTCTCCCCTGCAACTCATTCTGTTCCCCCTCTGCTCCTTCCCTCTCAAATGTATCTCTCCTTTTCTCCATGGTCTATGTTGCCACCGAAGGCCGTACAGATGCCTATGGTCCGTGCTGCCACCAGAAGCCATGTTGATATATGTGAGCTGTGATGCCATCTGGAACCATGCAAATGTGAATTGTCTGAGCTGCAACCTGAGGTCCTGTTGATGTCTATGATCCATCCGACCCATGTCTGGGTCCCGGGGTCTGCAAGAGCTGGGGGCTATGTTGATGTCCCTTGCTTATGGTACCACTGAAGGCTATGTATGTGTTCTATGCTGCTGTCTGAAGCCATGTTGATGTCTGTGGTCCAGGCTGGCACTGGGGACCCTGTTCGTGTCCATGGCCAGTATTACCACCAGAGACCATGCTAAGATCCATGGCACATGCTGGAGGCCTGGTAGATGTCCATACTCCCTGCTGTTGCCAGACACCATGTAGAATTCCATGATCCGTGCTCCTGCTGACCATAAAGGACAAGGAAGCTTCTTTCGCAGTGTTATAGATGACTGCAGACCCACAGTTGATTGAGAGACATAGAAGGCTTCTGTGATGACCTCCTTCTGCCCAAAAGTAACAACCTAGGCAGAAGCCATTGAAGAGAACTTTTAAACATGGTAACGAGGATGCTGAAGTATAGCTCTCCACAATATGAGGGTACTGAGGGAGTGGGGTTGGGGAAGGACCCATCTTTCTGTAAGGGACTGGCCACCGGGAGGTTGACAATGCTCCAGTGAGTATATGGACGACACAGATTGGATTGATTTTGTTTTGTTTTTTGTTGTTGTTGTTTTTTGCCTGAATCATTTTTTTGGGAGAGGCCACAAGGGTTGGGGGTGGACTTGGGGAAAAGTGGGAAGAGTCATCATGGTGCACTATGTGAAATTCTTAAATAATCAATAAAAATATTATGTTAAAATTTAATGTATGATCCCTTTTGTTGTGTATCTATATACCTATATGTCTATATACAATACATTATATAATAGATAGTAAATATGTATATATTGCATCTATTTAATGTTGCTTGTTTGTATGTGTCTTAATATGGCAGTGAAAAGACAAGTAACCTGATTTTAAAATTGAGCAAAATATTGAAAAAACATTCTTCAATAGAAAATTCCCAAGTGAGCCATAAATACATGAAAAATTCACTATTTCATTACTAATTAATCATTATGGAATGGAAATAAAAAACTGAAATGAGCTGGTTGGTGGTGAGTCATGCCTCTAATCCCAGCACTCAGGAGGCAGAGGCAGGAGGATTTCTATGAATTCAAGGCCAGACTGGTCAACAGAGAAAGTTCCAGGATGGCCAAGGCTACACAGAGAAGCCCTGTAATGAAAAACCATAACCAACCAAACAAAAAACACACAGTGAAGTGGCACCCCACACCTGCTAGAATCACTAAAATTCAAAGGGTAATAACAAGGACATTGAAAAACTGGAACCTCTTCTAGTTTCTCAAAAGGTTGGTTACAGAGCTGCTTGGTGGCCCAGTAAAGTCAAGTCCTAAATATGTGTACTAAGAGAAATTAAAATATTTGTTGACATTAAAACTTAGAATGAACGTCTATAGCAGATTTATTAATAATAAAGTCAAGTGTCCACATACTAATCAAATGCAGATATAAATATAGCCTGCAATGCTCATCTGATAGACTAATACTTAGGAAGGAAGTGCTGACACATACAGTGAAGGTAAACCCTGAAACCAATGAAGTAAAAACCACATATTTTATGATCCTACTTATGAGATAGCCATAATAAGTAACTCTATAAAGGCAGAGTGGATTAGTATTTGCTTAGAGTTGGATGAGAGGATAAGAATGCTAATGGTACAAGCTTTCTTATAGGGGAAAGGAAAATGTTCTAAAATTGTGGCGGTAACTGTATAAACCTGAATGTAGAAAACCCACCAAATTGTTCATTTTTATTAATGGGTGAAGTTCATAATGTGTTGATTTTATTTCGATAAACAGATATAATTACAGAAATATTATCTGCTTTATTAAAAGGTGAAGTGTGTAATATGTTGATTTTATTTCAATAAGCAAACATAATTACACATGCAGAAATATTAGTGAGTATAGGTTTTTTTCTGGAACGTTCAAAGTAAAGTCAGGGTCTTAGAGAATGGGGCCTAGAAGATTCTAGAAGTGACTCTGATCAGTTAAGCTGAGTCTATCGTACTACCCCAAGAATAGGCTAATTGCCAACTAGAGTGAACGAGTAGGGCACAGAGTCCTAACAAAAAGGGAAGGGTACATCTTGTCACAGAACTGTAAATCTCAACTCCTCATTGAACCTGGCATTATGGGGTCCTTTGGCTTTACATGACGAGCTAAGCTGTTTACCAAGTGAAGTACAGACAGCTCTGTTTTGCCAGTGGAGCTAAGGCTCAAAGACTGGTGCTGTGCTAGGATTAGCTGTATGTCATGGCATGGAGGATGCCAGGGTCCAGCCAAGCCCAAGACGAGCTACGATTTAGATCTCAGTTGTCTCCACCATGTGCTTTGGGGAAGATACGATGCTTTTTGATTTCGACTTTTCGTTCAAATTACTCCTAGGACTGCTCGAGCAGTCAAGAACCCGAGAATAGATATGCCGAGTGCCAAGGGGGAAACCCACATACTATTGTTCTGCTAAAAGAATATAATAATAATAAAATGGCTCCTAATGACATTCTGCTATATACTCCATCAGTGCCTTGCTCAGCCATCATCAGAGAAGCTGCCTCCTGCAGCAGATGGGGACAAACACAGAGACTCACAGCTGGACAATGTGCAGAAAGTGAGAGATCTTGGAACACTCAGCCCTAAATGGAATGTCTTCACCATGTCCCTCCCCTCCGGGCTCAGGAAACCCTGTGGACGAGGAGGTGGAAAGATTGTCAGGAGCCAGATGGGATAGAAGATACAAAGGAAACAAGGCCCTTCAAGAAACAATAGGACTGACACAATATGCACTCACAGAGACCTAGCAGCAGCACAGGGCCTGCACAGGTTCAAGCTAGATGAGGTCCCGACACTGAGAGGATGGAAATGGACAAGATTTCCCATCCTTAACCCACAAGCAATCTCCAATTGGCATCCACTTGCAAAGGACCGATCCTCTTTCTCCAACGGAGTCTCACTGGTTACACAAACCACACTTAAGGTCAGGCTCCATGCCTAGCAGTGGAAGCCAATTCAAAATGAACTCAGTGGTACTCTTGGCCGGAGCTTTTTTATTTTTAACCATACTTTTACACGATTAAAAATTATGGTTTCCAATAATAATAACAAAATAAACCTCCTGTGTAAAACGTTCTCTGGGAAACGAGAGGAAGTTTTTAAAGCCAGAATCTATGAGATCAGAAAGATCGAAACATTTCCATTTGTTTTACTAAGAAACACCCTCCGAGTTGGGAGATTAGTGTGCCTGGGCAGCCATGCACACTCTCAGAAGCCCTGGTGACTTTCTCAACCTGGTTGCTTAAAATAAATGATGCAATCTGAAGGGATTAGAACGATTTTTCCCCATCACGTTTCAGGAAATTCTAGGACATTGCTATGAACTAACTTTTGTCTTCGTTGAATGAACTCTTTCAAAGCCCCCAGCTCATAAGTGACTACTGAGTTTGGAAATAGGACCTAGAATGGTGTGGCAGCTAAAGGTTAGATGTAGTCTGAATCTGCAGACTAACATAGGATTGGAATGCTGATTTTAAAAAGGAATATGATATCCTTCATCTGTGCTCAGAGGAAAAGCTACGTGAGCACATAGTAAGAAGGTGGCCATGTAAAAGCTGGGAAGAGATTCCTCAACAGAAGCAAATCATTAGAACACCTCCGTCTTGGATTTCTTGCTTCTATAATTGTGAGAAACCAATTTCAGTTCATACCCAATCTGTGATATTTTGTATGGCAGCCCTTGCAGGCTAATAAAAGTGTAGTAAAAAATATATCAGTCTGTAAACTTTTATTCACTTAATTTTTAAGTTTAAAAGCTCCAATAAAAATCATGGATACATTTATATGTGTCATATGAAAGAAGTGTTAAAGACCAGTGATGTGTGAAGTTCTACTGCCAGATGAGTTCATTTTTAGAAAGATCACCGAATAAAGAAGTCATTTTCCTATCAGCTTAAATGAAGAACAAACGGCTATTTCAGAGTAAGTTGCTCTAAATGAATGAATAACTAAGCCTATATTCAAGGGAAGGAGTATAAAACCAGACCTTATCTATCAATAAAGGCACATGAATTTGTATACCTTTTCCTTAATTTTTCTTGTTCTAACACACATCTAACAATTTAGCATTTCTGGCACTTTATGTATATAGTTTAGTGGTGCTAAATACGTACATAATTTTTGTAAAGCCATTATGAAGCATCCTTCTCATTTGATCAGGTAAGGCATAGATTCTATACCCATGAAACTATAGATTTCTAGTTCTCCATGTGCCTAGACCCTGGCCTCTCCCGTCTGTTGATATGAGTTTTGACTTTAAGAATATAATACTTTAAGAGTATAGTACTTAACTTTTTTGTACCTAACTTATTTCACTTAATATAATGTCCTCAATGTTGTTCTTGTTTTCTTTTGTTATTGTTTTTTCAAGATAAGAGCTCACTGTGTGGCCTCCTTGTCTTTAATTGTTGAATTATATATTACACTATACACATTTTTAGAAGTTCACTCATTCATCTATGAAAACTTGGACTACTTCCACAATTTTAGCTATTGGGAATCATACAGCAATAAATATGAACATGATGTCACTAAAGACTCAGATTTCAGTTTTTTGGGGTACATACCCAGATGTAGAATTATTGGATTATATGCTTAGTCTATGTTTAGTTTTTTGAGGAACCATCACATGGTTTTCTATTCCTACCAACAATATGCCAGGCTTCCCCTTTGTTCCACATTCTCATAAGGGACATGCTTGCTATCTTCTGTCTTTTCGCTAATTGACGTTCTTACTGGGTGAGGGGATATTACATTGTGTCTTTAACTTGCATTTCCTGATGATGAGTGATTTTGGGTGTTTTTTTCTTTTGTTTTGTCTTCTTTTCATATTTCTTTCAGCAACTTGTATGTCTTCTTTTGAGAGAATTCTTGTTGGGTCTATTGCCCATTCTGAGATCAGGTTATTTATTATTTTGCTATTTCTCTTTTATTTATGTATATTTATTCTTCCCTCATACAAATTTATCACAACCATGGTTTATCCTCCCTCCATCCTCACAATTTCTCTTCCCCTCTCCCCCAGATCAACGTCTCCTCATTTTCCACTCCTCTGTTTCCCTTCAGAAAAGAGCAGACCTCCCAGGGATATCAACCAAATATGCCATAAAGAGTTACAATAATGCTAAGCACCTCCCCTCATGTCAAGGCTGGATGAGGCAACCCAGTAGGCAGAAAGGGATCACAAGAGCAAGCAAAAGTCAGAGACAGCCCCTACTCCAACTCTAAAGAGTCCTACCAGAACACCAAGCTACACAGTCATAACACACCTAGCACAGATCCATGCAGACTCCGTGATTGCCACTTCAGTCTCTGTGAGCCTTGCTTAGTTGATTCTGTGGGATGTGTTCCTGGAGCCTCACTAGCACAATAGGTAGCATGTAGGTTGGTCATATATTAGTTTGCTAAGGAATGTTTTGTGTTTTGAGTTCCCTATGTGTTCTGAATATGCCACATATACAGGTTGAAAATATTTTACTTTTTGGCACCCGTCTTTTCACTTTTTCTTTTCACCCTGTGGAAGTTTTTCAGTTTGATGTAACCCTACATCATTTTTTGCTTTTGTTTCCTGTATTTTGGAGTTCCTACCCCACAAAAATGTCTCACTCACTTCAATGTCACGAAGCATGTCCCTTATATTTTCTTCTACTTGTTTCATAATTTCAGGGTGTAACATTAAGTCTGTAGTTCATTTTTAATTGATTTTTAACTAAAATGCAGGACTACTTTTCTTCTGCATACAGATATTCAGTTCTCCCAATACCACATGTTGCATATTCTTATAATCTTTCTCATAAACCAACTGATCATATAACTGTAGGTTTATTTTGAAGGTTCCTATTCTATTCCATTCCATGTTTACTTTGTCTTCCAGGATGATAAGATAAGCATGTACCTTGAGTATAGATTTGTGGTAATAGCATGTGCTTAGTATGTGCGATGTTCTGGATATAATGCTCAGAAACACACACACACACACACACACACACACACACACACTTTACTAGTATCCTGAACCTTTCCTTCATGTCTTATAAAGCACATTAAAACTCCTTTCTTTTATTGCTTTTAAATGCTTTGTGGATCAATACTCAATGAAACAATATTGATATGTAAATAATTCACATGAATGATTCAAAATATAATATAAAAAAGAGAGGCAACATATGCAGAGAGACTAAAGATGTATAAAACCATGACTAGGTTTATACATGGGCTATATAAAGAATGAAAACAAATCAGCATGGCAGGCAGCCATTGAGATAAAAAATGAGCCAAGGATGTTAATGGTACTTCATGGAGGAAGGCACCCAGCTGGACAAGAATCAGTGAAAAATACTCAACCTCACCAGTAATCAGGTAAATGTGTATCAGAATGATTGCTCATTTTACAGTCACCTATATATTTCTTTTAAAGAAATCAATGCCTGATTACATCAAGTGTTGAACCAATGTTGAGAAGTAGAACATCACATACTACAGTGGGTTCAATCACTTTGGAAACACCTGATAAGCATTCCCTAAGACTCAACAATTCCACTTGTACAGGTAAGCACTCCCTGTGGCTTAGTAATTACACTACTAAGTATGTACCCTAGAGAAAAATCTCTGGCTTATATAATCTAGACAGAGACTCCTCCTTTTTTTCCATCTCTATTAAATTGGGTATTTCTTATTTACGTTTCAATTGTTATTCCCTTTCCGGGTTTCTGGGCCAACATCCCCCTAACCCCCTCTCCCCTTCTATATGGGTGTTCCCCTCCCCATCCTCCCCCAATTACCGCCCTCCCCACAAGAATCAGGTTCACTGGGGGTTTAGTCTTGGCAGGGCCAAGGGTTTCCCCTTCCACTGGTACTCTTACTAGGCTATTCATTGCTACCTATGAGGTTGGAGCCCAGGGTCAGTCCATGTATAGTCTTTGGGTAGTGGCTTAGTCCCTGGAAGCTCTGGTTGCTTGGCATTGTTGTTCATATGGGGTCTCAAGCCCCTTCAATCTCTTTCAGTCTTTTCTCTTATTCCTTCAACAGGGGCCCCGTTCTCAGTTCAGTGGTTTAATGATGGCATTCGCCTATGTATTTGCTGTATTTTGGCTGTGTCTCTCAGGAGAGATCTACATCCAGTTCCTGTCAGCCCGCACTTCTTTGCTTCATCCATTTTATCTAGTTTGGTGACTGTATATGTATGGGCCACATGTGTGGCAGGCTTGGAATGGGTGTTCCTTCAGTCTCTGTTCTAAACTTTGCCTCCCTATCCCCTCCCAAGGGTATTCTTGTTCCCATTTTAAAGAAGGAGTGAAGCATCCCCATTTTGGTCATCCTTCTTGAGTTTCATATGTTCTGTGCATCTTGGGTAATTCGAACATTTGGGCTAATATCCACTTATCAATGAGTGCATACCATGTGTGTTTTTCTGTGATTGGGTTACCTCACTCAGGATATTTTCCAGTTACATCCATTTGCCTATGAATTTCATAAAGTCATTGTTTTTGATAGCTGAGTAGTATTCCATTGTGTACACATTTTCTGTATCCATTCCTCTGAGGAAGGGCATCTGGGTTCTTTCCAGCTTCTGGCTATTATAAATAAGGCTGCTATGAACATAGTGGAGCATATGTCTTTGTTATATGTTGGAGCATCTTTTGGGTATATGCCCAAGAGAGGTATAGCTGGGTCCTCAGGTAGTGCAATGTCCAATTTTTTGAGGAACCTCCAGACTGATTTCCAGAATGGTTGTACCAATCTGCAATCCCCCCAACAATGGAGGAGTGTTCCTCTTTCTCCATATCCTCGCCAGCATCTGCTGTCGCTGGAGTTTTTGATCTTAGCCATTCTGACTGGTGCAAGGTGGAATTTCAGGGTTGTTTTGATTTGCATTTCCCTTATGACTAAAGATGTTGAACATTTCTTTAGGTACTTCTCAGCCATTCAATATTCCTCAGCTGTGAATTCTTTGTTTAGCGCTGAACCCCATTTTTAATAGGGTTATTTGTCTCCCTGCGGTCTAACTTCTTGAGTTCTGTGTATATTTTGGATATAAGCCCTCTATCTGTTGTAGGATTGGTAAAGATCTTTTCCCAATCTGTTGGTTGCCGTTTTGTCCTAACCACAATATCCTTTGCCTTACAGAAGCTTTGCAGTTTTATGAGATCCCATTTGTCGACTCTTGATCTTAGAGCATAAGCCATTGGTGTCTTGTTCAGGAAATTTTCTCCAGGGCCCATGTGTTCGAAATTCTTCCTGAATTTTTCTTCTATTAGTTTGAGTGTATCTGGTTTGATGTAGAGGTCCTTGATCCACTTGGACTTAAGCTTTGTACAGGGTGATAAGAATTGATCAATCTGCATTCTTCTACATGCTGACCTTCAGTTGAACCAGCACCATTTGTTAAAAATGTTATCTTTTTTCTACTTGATGGTTTTGGCTCCTTTGTCAAAAATCAAGTGACCATAGGTGTGTGGATTCACTTCCGGGTCTTCAATTCTATTCCACTGGTCCATCTGCCTGTCTCTGTACCAATACCATACAGTTTTTATCACTATTGCTCTGTAATACTGCTTGAGTTCAGGGATAGTGAGTCCCCCTGAAGTCTTTTTATTGTTGAGGATAGTTTTAGCTATCCTGTTTTTTTTTTTTTGTTATTCCAGATGAATTTGCAAATTGTTCTGTCTAACTCTCTGAAGAATTGGATTGGAATTTTGATGGGTATTGCATTGAATCTGTAGATCACTTTTGGTAAAATGGCCATTTTTACTATATTAATCCTGCCAATCCATGAGCATGGGAGATCTTTCCATCTTCTGAGATCTTCTTCAATTTCTTTCTTCAGAGGTTTGAAGTTCTTATCATACAGATCTTTCATTTGCTTGGTTAAAGTCACACCGAGGTATTTTTACATTATTTGGGACTATTATGAATGGTGTCATTTCCCTAATTTCTTTCTCGGCTTGTTTCTCTTTTGTGTAGAGGAAGGCTACTGATTTATTCGAATTAATTTTATACCCAGCCACTTTGCTGAAGGTGTCTATCAGGTTTAGTAGTTCTCTGGTGGAACTTTTGGGATCACTTAAATATACTATCATATCATCTGCAAATAGTGATATTTTGACTTCTTCCCTTCCAAACTGTATCTCTTTGATCTCCTTTTGTTGTCTGATTGCTCTGGCTAGGACTTCAAGAACTATATTGAATAAGTAGGGAGAGAGTGGGCAACCTCGTTTAGTCCCTGACTTTACTGGGATTGCTTCAAGTTTCTCTCCATTTAGTTTAATATTAACTACTGGTTTGCTGTATATGGCTTTTACTATGTTTAGGTGTGGGCCTTTAATTCCTGTTCTTTCCAGGACTTTTATCATGAAGGGGTGTTGAATTTTGTCAAATGCTTTCTTAGAATCTAATGAAATCATCATGTGGTTTTTATCTTTCAGTTTGTTTATATAGTGGATTATGTTGATGGTTTTCTGTATATTAAACCATCCCTGCATCCCTGGGATGAAGCCTACTTG